>NW_027182904.1:37500-72500 GCF_041146395.1 Eulemur rufifrons | reverse complement strand
GCTAGGGTTAGGTTTAATGGTTAGGATTAGGATTAGGGTTAAGGGTTAGGGTAAGGCTTAGGGGTTAGGGTGAAGGGTTAGGGTCAAGGGTTAGGGTTTTTGTTAGGCATAGCATTGGGGTTAGAAGTAAGGGTTACTGTCAGTGTTAGGGTTGTAGGTAGGGTTACGGTTAGGGTTAGCGGTTTAGAATTAGGGTCAGGGATTAGGTGTCACAGTGATGACTAGGAGATAAGGTTAGAATTATGGGATAGGGGTTGTTCTCAGGAAATGGGTTATGCATTAACGTTAGGATAAGAGGTTAAAGTTAGGCGCACGGTGAGGTTTACGTGTTAAGGGGAGAAATAGGAACAGGGTTGGGTGTTATGTTCAGGGTTAGGGTTATCTGTTAAAGGTATTGTTTATGCTTAGCGCACGGGCCCTGTCTGCATGAGGCGGGCGGGGGGAGTTTAGGGGGCTGGGATTGTACCTGGGAACCCACTCTATCATACTCTGGGTATGGGCCCGTGGGTTTCATGCAGGACACAGTGGTAGAGCCTCCTTTCACGCATGGCATGGGAGGATTGCAGGCTTTCTAAACTCTAAGAAAGCAAGAAGTCTGAGAATTAGATTTAGGGTTTTGATTTTGGTTAGGGTTAAGGATGATGTTTAGTGTTAGGGTGAGGGCTTAGGGTTAGGGATTAGGGTTAGGGTTAAAGGTTACTCTTAAGTTTAACGGTTACACTTTGGTTTAGGGTTGAGGTTTACGGTTAGGGTTAAGATGAGGGGTTAGGGTTAGGTACAGGGTTAGGGTTAAGTGTTAGGTTTAGGGTTGAAGATTAGGATTAGGGTTAGGATTAAAGGTTAGCGTGAGAGTTAACGCTTAGGGTTAAGGTTAAGAGTTAGGGTTTAGGGTTAGGGTTAGGGTTAGGGTTAGTTTTAGGGTTAGAGTTATGTGCTATGGTTTGTGTTAGAGGTTAGTGTTAGGTTTACTGGTCACGGTGAAGGTTACTTTTAGGGGTTAGCATTAGGGTTAGGGTTAAGGGATAGGATTAGGGTTAAGTGTTGGGCTTACGGTTAGGGTTTAGTGTTAGGGTTAGCATTAAGGATTAGGGGTAGAGTCAGGGTTAAACGCTTGGGTGCGGGTAATGGTTAGGGTCAGGGTTAAGGTTCAATTATAGGGTTAGTGTTAAGGGTTACGGGTAGGTTTAGGGTTCAGGGTTAGTGTTAGCATTAGGGCTTAAGGTTAGCATTAGGCGGTAGGTTAGATTTAGGGTTAGATCTAGGCGTTAGGGTAAGGGCTAGCGTTAGGGTTAAGAGATAGGGTTAGGTTTAATGCTTAGGATTAGGGTTAGGGTTTGGGGTTAAAGTAAGTGTTAGGGATTAGGTTTAAGGATCCAAGGTTAGGGTTATTTTTAGCTGTAGTGTTAGGGTTAGGGATAAGGGATCCCATTAGCATTAAGGGTCTTCCTTCCTGTAGGGTTAAGGGTTAGGCTTAGAGTTAAAGGTTAAGGTTAGGGTCAGTGTTAAGATTTAGGGTGAGGGTTAACGGTTAGGGTAAAGGTTAAGCGTTAGGGTTAGGGATTAGTGATTAGGGTTTTTGGTTAGTGTTAGGGTTAGCGGTTAGGAGTTAGTGTTTTATGAAGGGGTATTGTTAGAATTAGGATTGGGGTTAGAGTTAGGGTGAGGTATAGGGGTTAGGTTTAGGGGTTAGTTTTAGGGTAAAAGGATAGGATTAGGGTTAGGATTAAAAGATAGCATGAGAGTTAACGCTTAGGTTTAAGATTATGAGTTAGGGTTTAGGGTTAGGGTTAGGGTTAGGGTTAGCATTAGGGTTAGAGTTATGTGCTATGGTTTGTGTTAGAGGTTAGGGTTAGGTTTACTGGTGACGGTTAGGGTTACGTTTAGGGGTTTGCATTAGGGTTAGGGTTAGGGTTAGGGTTAAGGGATAGGATTAGGGTTAAGTGTTGGGCTTAGGGTTAGGGTTTAGTGTTAGGGTTAGCATGAGGGATTAGGGGTAGGGTCAGGGTTAAATGCTTGGGTGCGGGTAATGGTTAGGGTCAGGGTTAAGGTTCACGGATAGGGTTAGTGTTAAGGGTTACGGGTAGGTTTAGGGTTCAGGGTTAGAGTTAGCATTAGGGATTAAGGTTAGGATTAGGCGGTAGGTTAGATTTAGGGTTAGATCTAGGCGTTAGGGTAAGGGCTACCGTTAGGTTTAAGAGATAGGATTAGGTTTAATGCTTAGGATTAGGGTTAGGGTTTGGGGTTAAATTAAGTGTTAGGGGTTAGGTTTAAGGATCCAAGGTTAGGGTTATTTTTAGCTGTAGTGTTAGGGTTAGGGATAAGGGATCCCATTAGCATTAAGGGTCTTCCTTACTGTAGGGTTAAGGGTTAGGCTTAGAGTTAAAGGTTAAGGTTAGGGTCAGTGTTAAGATTTAGGGTGAGGGTTAACGGTTAGGGTAAAGGTTAAGCGTTTCGGTTAGGGATTAGTGATTAGGGTTTTTGGTTAGTGTTAGGGTTAGCGGTTAGGAGTTAGTGTTTTATGAAGGGGTATTGTTAGAATTAGGATTGGGGTTAGAGTTAGGGTGAGGTATAGGGGTTAGGTTTAGGGGTTAGTTTTAGGGTAAAAGGATAGGATTAGGGTTAGGATTAAAAGATAGCATGAGAGTTAACGCTTAGGTTTAAGATTATGAGTTAGGGTTTAGGGTTAGGTTTAGGGTTAGGGTTAGCATTAGGGTTAGAGTTATGTGCTATGGTTTGTGTTAGAGGTTAGGGTTAGGTTTACTGGTGACGGTTAGGGTTACGTTTAGGGGTTTGCATTAGGGTTAGGGTTAGGGTTAGGGTTAAGGGATAGGATTAGGGTTAAGTGTTGGGCTTAGGGTTAGGGTTTAGTGTTAGGGTTAGCATGAGGGATTAGGGGTAGGGTCAGGGTTAAATGCTTGGGTGCGGGTAATGGTTAGGGTCAGGGTTAAGGTTCACGGATAGGGTTAGTGTTAAGGGTTACGGGTAGGTTTAGGGTTCAGGGTTAGAGTTAGCATTAGGGATTAAGGTTAGGATTAGGCGGTAGGTTAGATTTAGGGTTAGATCTAGGCGTTAGGGTAAGGGCTACCGTTAGGTTTAAGAGATAGGATTAGGTTTAATGCTTAGGATTAGGGTTAGGGTTTGGGGTTAAATTAAGTGTTAGGGGTTAGGTTTAAGGATCCAAGGTTAGGGTTATTTTTAGCTGTAGTGTTAGGGTTAGGGATAAGGGATCCCATTAGCATTAAGGGTCTTCCTTACTGTAGGGTTAAGGGTTAGGCTTAGAGTTAAAGGTTAAGGTTAGGGTCAGTGTTAAGATTTAGGGTGAGGGTTAACGGTTAGGGTAAAGGTTAAGCGTTTCGGTTAGGGATTAGTGATTAGGGTTTTTGGTTAGTGTTAGGGTTAGCGGTTAGGAGTTAGTGTTTTATGAAGGGGTATGGTTAGAATTAGGATTGGGGTTAGAGTTAGGGTGAGGTATAGGGGTTAGGTTTAGGGGTTAGTTTTAGGGTAAAAGGATAGGATTAGGGTTACGGGTTGGGCTTAGGTTTAGGGTTAAAGTTTACTGCTAGGGTTAGGGATAGGGTTCAGGGTTAGCTTTAGGGGTTCTGGTTAGGGTTAAGTGTTAGGTTAGTGTCAGGGTTAGGTCTAGTCGTGCGGGTAAGGTTTAGGGTTAGCTTTAAGAGCTAGGGTTAGGTTTAATGGTTAGGATTAGGATTAGGGTTAAGGGTTAGGGTAAGGCTTAGGGGTTAGGGTGAAGGGTTAGGGTCAAGGGTTAGGGTTTTTGTTAGGCATAGCGTTGGGGTTAGAAGTAAGGGTTACTGTCAGTGTTAGGGTTGTAGGTAGGGTTACGGTTAGGGTTAGCGGTTTAGAATTAGGGTTAGGGATTAGGTGTCACAGTGATGACTAGGAGATAGGGTTAGAATTATGGGATAGGGGTTGTTCTCAGGAAATGGGTTATGCATTAACGTTAGAATGAGAGGTTAAAGTTAGGCGCACGGTGAGGTTTACGTGTTAAGGGGAGAAATAGGAACAGGGTTGGGTGTTATGTTCAGGGTTAGGGTTATCTGTTAAAGGTATTGTTTATGCTTTGCGCACGGGCCCTGTCTGCATTAGGCGGGCGGGGGGAGTTTAAGGGGCTGGGATTGTACCCGGGAACCCACTCTATCATACTCTGGGTATGGGCCCGTGGGTGTCATGCAGGACACAGTGGTAGAGCCTCCTTTCACGCATGGCATGGGAGGATTGCAGGCTTTCTAAACTCTAAGAGAGCAAGAAGTCTGAGAATTAGATTTAGGGTTAGGATTCTGGTTAGGGTTAAGGATGAAGTTTAGTGTTAGGGTGAGGGCTTAGGGTTAGGGATTAGGGTTAGGGTTAAAGGTTACTCTTAGGTTTAACGGTTACACTTTGGTTTCGGGTTGAGGTTTACGGTTAGGGTTAAGATGAGGGGTTAGGTTTTGGTACAGGGTTAGGGTTAAGTGTTAGGTTTAGTGTTGAAGATTAGGATTAGAGTTAGAATTAAAGGTTAGCGTGAGAGTTAACGCTTAGGGTTAAGGTTAAGAGTTAGGGTTTAGGGTTAGGGTTAGTTTTAGGGTTCGAGTTATGTGCTATGGTTTGTGTTAGAGGTTAGGGTTAGGTTTACTGGGCACGGTTAGGGTTACGTTTAGGGGGTAGCATTAGGGTTAGGGTTAGGGTTAAGGGATAGGATTAGGGATAAGTGTTGGGCTTAGGGTTAGGGTTTAGTGTTAGGTTTAGCATTAAGGATTAGGGTTAGTGTCAGGGTTAAATGCTTGGGTGCGGATAATGGTTAGGGTCATGGTTAAAGTTCACGGATAGGGTTAGTGTTATGGGTTACAGGTAGGTTTAGGGTTCAGGGTTAGAGTTAGCATTAGGGCTTAAGGTTAGGATTAGGCGGTAGGTCAGATTTAGGGATAGATCTACGCGTTAGGGTAAGGGCTAGCGTTAGTGTTAAGAGATAGGGTTAGGTTTAATGCTTAGGATTAGGGTTAGAGTTTGGGGTTAAAGTAAGTGTTAGGGGTTAGGTTTAAGGATCCAAGGTTAGGGTTATTTTTAGCTGTAGTGTTAGGGTTAGGGATAAGGGATCCCATTAGCATTAAGGGTCTTCCTTACTGTAGGGTTAAGGGTTAGGCTTAGAGTTAAAGGTTAAGGTTAGGGTCAGTGTTAAGATTTAGGGTGAGGGTTAACGGTTAGGGTAAAGGTTAAGCGTTTCGGTTAGGGATTAGTGATTAGGGTTTTTGGTTAGTGTTAGGGTTAGCGGTTAGGAGTTAGTGTTTTATGAAGGGGTATGGTTAGAATTAGGATTGGGGTTAGAGTTAGGGTGAGGTATAGGGGTTAGGTTAAGGGGTTAGTTTTAGGGTAAAAGGATAGGATTAGGGTTACGGGTTGGGCTTAGGCTTAGGGTTAAAGTTTACTGCTAGGGTTAGGGATAGGGTTCAGGGTTAGCTTTAGGGGTTCTGGTTAGTGTTACGTGTTAGGTGAGTGTCAGGGTTAGGTCTAGTCGTGAGGGTAAGGTTTAGGGTTAGCTGTAAGAGCTAGGGTTAGGTTTAATGGTTAGGATTAGGATTAGGGTTAAGGGTTAGGGTAAGGCTTAGGGGTTAGGATGAAGGGTTAGGGTCAAGGGTTAGGAATTTTGTTAGGCATAGCGTTGGGGTTAGAAGTAAGGGTTACTGTCAGTGTTAGGGTTGTAGGTAGGGTTACAGTTAGGGTTAGCGGTTTAGAATTAGGGTTAGCGATTAGGTGTGACAGTGATGACTAGGAAGTAGGGTTAGAATTATGGGATAGGGGTTGTTCTCAGGAAATGGGTTATGCATTAACGTTAGGATAAGAGGTTAAAGTTAGGCGCACGGTGAGGTTTACGTGTTAACGGGAGAAATAGGAACAGGGTTGGGTGTTATGTTCAGGGTTAGGGTTATCTGTTAAAGGTATTGTTTAGGCTTAGCGCACGGGCACTGTCTGCATTAGGTGGGCGGGGGGAGTTTAGGGGGCTGGGATTGTACCTGGGAACCCACTCTATCATACTCTGGGTATGGGCCCGTGGGTTTCATGCAGGACACAGTGGTAGAGCCTCCTTTCACGCATGGCATGGGAGGATTGCAGGCTTTCTAAACTCTAAGAAAGCAAGAAGTCAGAGAATTAGATTTAGGGTTAGGATTTTGGTTAGGGTTAAGGATGATGTTTAGTGTTAGGGTGAGGGCTTAGGGTTAGGGATTAGGGTTAGGGTTAAAGGTTACTCTTAAGTTTAACGGTTACACTTTGGTTTCGGGTTGAGGTTTACGGTTAGGGTTAAGATGAGGGGTTAGGGTTAGGTACAGGGTTAGGGTTAAGTGTTAGGTTTAGGGTTGAAGATTAGGATTAGGGTTAGGATTAAAGGTTATCGTGAGAGTTAACGCTTAGGGTTAAGGTTAAGAGTTAGGGTTTAGGGTAAGGGTTAGGGTTAGTTTTAGGGTTAGAGTTATGTGCTATGGTTTGTGTTAGAGGTTAGGGTTAGGTTTACTGGTCACGGTTAGGGTTACGTTTAGGGGTTAGCATTAGGGTTAGGCTTAGGGTTAAGGGATAGGATTAGGGATGAGTGTTGGGCTTAGGGTTAGGTTTTAGTGTTAGGGTTAGCATTAAGGATTAGGGTTAGGGTCAGGGTTAAATGCTTGGGTGCGGGTAATGGTTAGGGTCCGGGTTAAGGTTCACGGATAGGGTTAGTGTTAAGGGTTACGGGTAGGTTTACGGTACAGGGTTAGAGTTAGCATTAAGGCTTAAGGTTAGGATTAGGCGGTAGGTTAGATTTAGTGTTAGATCTAGGCATTAGGGTAAGGGCTAGCGTTAGGGTTAAGAGATAGGGTTAGGTTTAATGCTTAGGATTAGGGTTAGGGTTTGGGGTTAAAGTAAGTGTTAGGGGTTAGGTTTAAGGATCCAAGGTTAGGGTTATTTTTAGCTGTAGTGTTAGGGTTAGGGATAAGGGATCCCATTAGCATTAAGGGTCTTCCTTACTGTAGGGTTAAGGGTTAGGCTTATAGTTAAAGGTTAAGGTTAGGGTCAGTGTTAAGATTTAGGGTGAGGGTTAACGGTTAGGGTAAAGGTTAAGCGTTAGGGTTAGGGATTAGTGATTAGGCTTTTTGGTTAGTGTTAGTGTTAGCGGTTAGGAGTTAGTGTTTTATGAAGGGGTATGGTAGAATTAGGATTTGGGTTAGAGTTAGGGTGAGGTATAGGGGTTAGGTTTAGGGGTTAGTTTTAGGGTAAAAGGATAGGATTAGGGTTACGGGTTGGGCTTAGGTTTAGGGTTAAGGTTTACTGCTAGGGTTACGGATAGGGTTCAGGGTTAGCTTTAGGGGTTCTGGTTAGGGTTAGGTGTTAGGTTAGTGTCAGGGTTAGGTCTAGTCATGAGGGTAAGGTTTAGGGTTAGCTTTAAGAGCTAGGGTTAGGTTTAATGGTTAGGATTAGGATTAGGGTTAAGGGTTAGGGTAAGGCTTAGGGGTTAGGGTGAAGGGTTAGGGTCAAGGGTTAGGGTTTTTGTTAGGCATAGCGTTGGGGTTAGAAGTAAGGGTTACTGTCAGTGTTAGGGTTGTAGGTAGGGTTACGGTTAGGGTTAGCGGTTTAGAATTAGGGTCAGGGATTAGGTGTCACAGTGATGACTAGGAGATAAGGTTAGAATTATGGGATAGGGGTGTTCTCAGGAAATGGGTTATGCATTAACGTTAGGATAAGAGGTTAAAGTTAGGCGCACGGTGAGGTTTACGTGTTAAGGGGAGAAATAGGAACAGGGTTGGGTGTTATGTTCAGGGTTAGGGTTATCTGTTAAAGGTATTGTTTATGCTTAGCGCACGGGCCCTGTCTGCATGAGGCGGGCGGGGGGAGTTTAGGGGGCTGGGATTGTACCCGGGAACCCACTCTATCATACTCTGGGTATGGGCCCGTGGGTTTCATGCAGGACACAGTGGTAGAGCCTCCTTTCACCCAAGCATGGGAGGATGGCAGGCTTTTTAAACTCTAAGAAAGTAAGAAGTGTGAGAATGAGATTTAGGGTTGGATTATGGTTAGGGTTAAGGATGAACTTTAGTGTTAGGGTGAGGGCTTAGGGTTAGGGATTAGGGTTAGGGTTAAAGGTTACTCTTAGGTTTAACGGTTACACTTTGGTTTCGGGTTGAGGTTTACGGTTAGGGTTAAGATGAGGGGTTAGGTTTTGGTACAGGGTTAGGGTTAAGTGTTAGGTTTAGTGTTGAAGATTAGGATTAGAGTTAGAATTAAAGGTTAGCGTGAGAGTTAACGCTTAGGGTTAAGGTTAAGAGTTAGGGTTTAGGGTTAGGGTTAGTTTTAGGGTTAGAGTTATGTGCTATGGTTTGTGTTAGAGGTTAGGGTTAGGTTTACTGGTCACGGTTAGGGTTACGTTTAGGGGGTAGCATTAGGGTTAGGGTTAGGGTTAAGGGATAGGATTAGGGATAAGTGTTGGGCTTAGGGTTAGTGTTTAGTGTTAGGTTTAGCATTAAGGATTAGGGTTAGTGTCAGGGTTAAATGCTTGGGTGCGGGTAATGGTTAGGGTCATGGTTAAAGTTCACGGATAGGGTTAGTGTTATGGGTTACAGGTAGGTTTAGAGTTCAGGGTTAGAGTTAGCATTAGGGCTTAAGGTTAGGATTAGGCGGTAGGTTAGATTTAGGGATAGATCTACGCGTTAGGGTAAGGGCTAGCGTTAGTGTTAAGAGATAGGGTTAGGTTTAATGCTTAGGATTAGGGTTAGAGTTTGGGGTTAAAGTAAGTGTTAGGGGTTAGGTTTAAGTATCCAAGGTTAGGGTTATTTTTAGCTGTAGTGTTAGGGTTAGGGATAAGGGATCCCATTAGCATTAAGGGTCTTCCTTACTGTAGGGTTAAGGGTTAGGCTTAGAGTTAAAGGTTAAGGTTAGGGTCAGTGTTAAGATTTAGGGTGAGGGTTAACGGTTAGGGTAAAGGTTAAGCGTTTCGGTTAGGGATTAGTGATTAGGGTTTTTGGTTAGTGTTAGGGATAGCGGTTAGGAGTTAGTGTTTTATGAAGGGGTATGGTTAGAATTAGGATTGGGGTTAGAGTTAGGGTGAGGTATAGGGGTTAGGTTTAGGGGTTAGTTTTAGGGTAAAAGGATAGGATTAGGGTTACGGGTTGGGCTTAGACTTAGGGTTAAAGTTTACTGCTAGGGTTAGGGATAGGGTTCAGGGTTAGCTTTAGGGGTTCTGGTTAGGGTTAGGTGTTAGGTTAGTGTCAGGGTTAGGTCTAGTCGTGAGGGTAAGGTTTAGGGTTAGCTGTAAGAGCTAGGGTTAGGTTTAATGGTTAGGATTAGGATTAGGGTTAAGGGTTAGGGTAAGGCTTAGGGGTTAGGGTGAAGGGTTAGGGTCAAGGGTTAGGGATTTTGTTAGGCATAGCGTTGGGGTTAGAAGTAAGGGTTACTGTCAGTGTTAGGGTTGTAGGTAGGGTTACAGTTAGGGTTAGCGGTTTAGAATTAGGGTTAGCGATTAGGTGTGACAGTGATGACTAGGAAGTAGGGTTAGAATTATGGGATAGGGGTTGTTCTCAGGAAATGGGTTATGCATTAACGTTAGGATAAGAGGTTAAAGTTAGGCGCACGGTGAGGTTTACGTGTTAACGGGAGAAATAGGAACAGGGTTGGGTGTTATGTTCAGGGTTAGGGTTATCTGTTAAAGGTATTGTTTAGGCTTAGCGCACGGGCACTGTCTGCATTAGGTGGGCGGGGGGAGTTTAGGGGGCTGAGATTGTACCTGGGAACCCACTCTATCATACTCTGGGTATGGGCCCGTGGGTTTCATGCAGGACACAGTGGTAGAGCCTCCTTTCACGCATGGCATGGGAGTATTGCAGGCTTTCTAAACTCTAAGAAAGCAAGAAGTCTGAGAATTAGATTTAGGGTTAGGATTTTGGTTAGGGTTAAGGATGATGTTTAGTGTTAGGGTGAGGGCTTAGGGTTAGGGATTAGGGTTAGGGTTAAAGGTTACTCTTAAGTTTAACGGTTACACTTTGGTTTAGGGTTGAGTTTTACGGTTAGGGTTAAGATGAGGGGTTAGGGTTTGGTACAGGGTTAGGGTTAAGTGTTAGGTTTAGGGTTGAAGATTAGGATTAGGGTTAGGATTAAAGGTTAGCGTGAGAGTTAACGCTTAGGGTTAAGGTTAAGAGTTAGGGTTTAGGGTTAGGGTTAGGGTTAGGGTTAGTTTTAGGGTTAGAGTTATGTGCTATGGTTTGTGTTAGAGGTTAGTGTTAGGTTTACTGGTCACGGTGAAGGTTACTTTTAGGGGGTAGCATTAGGGTTAGGGTTAAGGGATAGGTTTAGGGTTAATTGTTGGGCTTAGGGTAAGGGTTTAGTGTTAGGGTTAGCATTAAGGATTAGGGGTAGAGTCAGGGTTAAACGCTTGGGTGCGGGTAATGGTTAGGGTCAGGGTTAAGGTTCAATTATAGGGTTAGTGTTAAGGGTTACGGGTAGGTTTAGGGTTCAGGGTTAGTGTTAGCATTAGGGCTTAAGGTTAGCATTAGGCGGTAGGATAGATTTAGGGTTAGATCTAGGCGTTAGGGTAAGGGCTAGCGTTAGGGTTAAGAGATAGGGTTAGGTTTAATGCTTAGGATTAGGGTTAGGGTTTGGGGTTAAAGTAAGTGTTAGGGATTAGGTTTAAGGATCCAAGGTTAGGGTTATTTTTAGCTGTAGTGTTAGGGTTAGGGATAAGGGATCCCATTAGCATTAAGGGTCTTCCTTCCTGTAGGGTTAAGGGTTAGGTTTAGAGTTAAAGGTTAAGGTTAGGGTCAGTGTTATGATTTAGGGTGAGGGTTAACGGTTAGGGTAAAGGTTAAGCGTTAGGGTTAGAGATTAGTGATTAGGGTTTTTGGTTAGTGTTAGGGTTAGCGGTTAGGAGTTAGTGTTTTATGAAGGGGTATTGTTAGAATTAGGATTGGGGTTAGAGTTAGGGTGAGGTATAGGGGTTAGGTTTAGGGGTTAGTTTTAGGGTAAAAGGATAGGATTAGGGTTAGGATTAAAGGATAGCGTGAGAGTTAACGCTTAGGTTTAAGATTATGAGTTAGGGTTTAGGGTTAGGGTTAGGGTTAGGGTTAGTATTAGGGTTAGAGTTATGTGCTATGGTTTGTGTTAGAGGTTAGGGTTAGGTTTACTGGTGACGGTTAGGGTTACGTTTAGGGGTTTGCATTAGGGTTAGGGTTAGGGTTAGGGTTAAGGGATAGGATTAGGGTTAAGTGTTGGGCTTAGGGTTAGGGTTTAGTGTTAGGGTTATCATTAAGGACTAGGGGTAGGGTCAGGGTTAAATGCTTGGGTGCGGGTAATGGTTAGGGTCAGGGTTAAGGTTCACGGATAGGGTTAGTGTTAAGGGTTACGGGTAGGTTTAGGGTTCAGGGTTAGAGTTAGCATTAGGGATTAAGGTTAGGATTAGGCGGTAGGTTAGATTTAGGGTTAGATCTAGGCGTTAGGGTAAGGGCTACCGTTAGGTTTAAGAGATAGGATTAGGTTTAATGCTTAGGATTAGGGTTAGGGTTTGGGGTTAAAGTAAGTGTTAGGGGTTAGGTTTAAGGATCCAAGGTTAGGGTTATTTTTAGCTGTAGTGTTAGGGTTAGGGATAAGGGATCCCATTAGCATTAAGGGTCTTCCTTACTGTAGGGTTAAGGGTTAGGCTTAGACTTAAAGGTTAATGTTAGGGTCAGTGTTAAGATTTAGGGTGAGGGTTAACGGTTAGGGTAAAGGTTAAGCGTTAGGGTTAGGGATTAGTGATTAGGGTTTTTGGTTAGTGTTAGGGTTAGCGGTTAGGAGTTAGTGTTTTATGAAGGGGTATGGTTAGAATTGGGATTGGGGTTAGAGTTAGGGTGAGGTATAGGGGTTAGGTTTAGGGGTTAGTTTTAGGGTAAAAGGATAGGATTAGGGTTACGGGTTGGGCTTAGGTTTAGGGTTAAAGTTTACTGCTAGGGTTAGGGATAGGGTTCAGGGTTAGCTTTAGGGGTTCTGGTTAGGGTTAAGTGTTAGGTTAGTGTCAGGGTTAGGTCTAGTCGTGCGGGTAAGGTTTAGGGTTAGCTTTAAGAGCTAGGGTTAGGTTTAATGGTTAGGATTAGGATTAGGGTTAAGGGTTAGGGTAAGGCTTAGGGGTTAGGGTGAAGGGTTAGGGTCAAGGGTTAGGGTTTTTGTTAGGCATAGCGTTGGGGTTAGAAGTAAGGGTTACTGTCAGTGTTAGGGTTGTAGGTAGGGTTACGGTTAGGGTTAGCGGTTTAGAATTAGGGTTAGGGATTAGGTGTCACAGTGATGACTAGGAGATAGGGTTAGAATTATGGGATAGGGGTTGTTCTCAGGAAATGGGTTATTCATTAACGTTAGAATGAGAGGTTAAAGTTAGGCGCACGGTGAGGTTTACGTGTTAAGGGGAGAAATAGGAACAGGGTTGGGTGTTATGTTCAGGGTTAGGGTTATTTGTTAAAGGTATTGTTTATGCTTAGCGCACGGGCCCTGTCTGCATTAGGCGGGCGGGGGGCGTTTAGGGAGCTGGGATTGTACCCGGGAACCCACTCTATCATACTCTGGGTATGGGCCCGTGGGTTTCATGCAGGACACAGTGGTAGAGCCTCCTTTCACGCATGGCATGGGAGGATTGCAGGCTTTCTGAACTCTAAGAAAGCAAGAAGTCTGAGAATCAGATTTATGGTTAGGATTCTGGTTAGGGTTAAGGATGAAGTTTAGTGTTAGGGTGAGGGCTTAGGGTTAGGGAATAGGGTTAGGGTTAAAGGTTACTCTTAAGTTTAACGGTTACACTTTGGTTTAGGGTTGAGGTTTACGGTTAGGGTTAAGATGAGGGGTTACGGTTTGGTACAGGGTTAGGATTAAGTGTTAGGTTTAGGGTTGAAGATTAGGATTAGGGTTAGGATTAAAGGTTAGCGTGAGAGTTAACGCTTAGGGTTAAGGTTAAGAGTTCGGGTTTAGGGTTAGTTTTAGGGTTAGTTTTAGGGTTAGAGTTATGTGCTATGGTTTGTGTTAGAGGTTAGGGTTAGGTTTAATGGTCATGGTTAGGGTTACGTTAAGGGGTTAGCAGTAGGGTTAGGGTTAGGGTTAAGGGATAGGATTAGGGTTAAGTGTTGGGCTTAGGGTTAGGGTTTAGTGTTAGGGTTAGCATTAAGGATTAGGGTTAGGTTCAGGGTTAAATGCTTGGGTGCGGGTAATGGTTAGAGTCAGGGTTAAGGTTCACGGATAGGGTTAGTGTTAAGGGTTACGGGTAGGTTTAGGGTTCAGGGTTAGTTTTAGCATTAGGGCATAAGGTTAGGATTAGACGGTAGGTTAGATTTAGGGTTAGATCTAGGCGTTAGGGTAAGGGCTAGCGTTAGGGTTAAGAGATAGGGTTAGGTTTAATGCTTAGGATCAGGGTTAGGGTTTGGGGTTAAAGTAAGTGTTAGGGGTTAGGTTTAAGGATCCAAGGTTAGGGTTATTTTTAGCTGTAGTGTTAGGGTTAGGGATAAGGGATCCCATTAGCATTAAGGGTGTTCCCTACTGTAAGGTTAAGGGTTAGGCTTAGAGTTAACGGTTAAGGTTAGTGTCAGTGTTAAGATTTAGGGTGAGGGTTAACGGTTAGGGTAAAGGTTAAGCGTTAGGGTTAGGGATTAGTGATTAGGGTTTTTGGTTAGTGTTAGGGTTAGCGTTCAGGAGTTAGTGTTTTATGAAGGGTTATCGTTAGAATTAGGATTGGGGTTAGAGTTAGGGTGAGGTATAGGGGTAAGGTTTAGGGGTTAGTTTTAGGGTAAAAGGATAGGATTAGAGTTCGGTTTGGGCTTAGGTTTAGGGTTAAAGTTTACTGCTAGGGTTAGGGATAGGGTTCAGGGTTAGCTTTAGGGGTTCTGGTTAGGGTTAGGTGTTAGGTTAGTGTCAGGGCTAGGTCTAGTCGTGAGGGTAAGGTTTAGGGTTAGCTTTAAGAGCTAGGGTTAGGTTTAATGGTTAGGATTAGGATTAGGGTTAAGGGTTAGGGTAAGTCTTAGGGGTTAGGGTGAAGGGTTAGGGTCAAGAGTTAGGGTTTTTGTGAGGCATAGCGTTGAGGTGAAAAGTAAGGGTTACTGTCAGTGTTAGGGTTGTAGGTAGGGTTCCGGTTAGGGTTAGCGGTTTAGAATTAGGGTTAGGGATTAGGTGTCACAGTGATGACTAGGAGATAGGGTTAGAATTATGGGATGGGGTTGTTCTCAGGAAATGGGTTATGCATTAACGTTAGGATAAGAGGTTAAAGTTAGGCGCACGGTGAGGTTTACGTGTTAAGGGGAGAAATAGGAAGAGGGTTGGGTGTTATGTTCAGGGTTAGGGTTATCTGTTAAAGGTATTGTTTATGCTTAGCACACGGGCCCTGTCTGCATTAGGCGGGCGGGGGGAGTTTAGGGGGCTGGGATTGTACCCGAGAACCCACTCTATCATACTCTGGGTATGGGCCCGTGGGTTTCATGCAGGACACAGTGGTAGAGCCTCCTTTCACGCATGGCATGGGAGGATTGCAGGCTTTCTAAACTCTAAGAAAGCAAGAAGTCTGAGAATTAGATTTAGGGTTAGGCTTCTGGTTAGGGTTAAGGATGAAGTTTAGTGTTACGGTGAAGGCTTAGGGTTAGGGAGTAGAGTTAGGGTTAAAGGTTACTCTTAGGTTTAACGGTTACACTTTTGTTTAGGGTTGAGGTTTACGGTTAGTGTTAAGATGAGGGGTTAGGGTTTGGTACAGGGTTAGGGTTAAGTGTTAGGTTTAGGGTTGAAGAGTAGGATTAGGGTTAGGATTAAAGGTTAGTGTGAGAGTTAACGCTTAGGGTTAAGGTTAAGAGTTAGGGTTTAGGGTTAGGTTTAGGGTTAGTTTTAGGGTTAGAGTTATGTGCTATGGTTTGTGTTAGAGGTTAGGGTTAGGTTTACTGGTCATGGTTAGGGTTACGTTTAAGGGTTAGCATTAGGGTTAGGGTTAGGGTTAGAGTTAAGGGATAGGATTAGGGTTAAGTGTTGGGCTTAGGGTTAGGGTTTAGTGTTAAGGTTAGCATTAAGGATTAGGGTTAGGGTCAGGGTTAAATGCTTCGGTGCGGGTAATGGTTAGGGTCAGGGTTTAGGTTCACGGATAGGATTAGTGTTAAGGGTTACGGGTAGGTTTAGGGTTCAGGGTTAGTGTTAACATTAGGGCTTAAGGCTAGGATTAGGCGGTAGGTTAGATTTAGGGTTAGATCTAGGCGTTAGGGTAAGGGCTACCGTTAGGTTTAAGAGATAGGATTAGGTTTAATGCTTAGGATTAGGGTTAGGGTTTGGGGTTAAATTAAGTGTTAGGGGTTAGGTTTAAGGATCCAAGGTTAGGGTTATTTTTAGCTGTAGTGTTAGGGTTAGGGATAAGGGATCCCATTAGCATTAAGGGTCTTCCTTACTGTAGGGTTAAGGGTTAGGCTTAGAGTTAAAGGTTAAGGTTAGGGTCAGTGTTAAGATTTAGGGTGAGGGTTAACGGTTAGGGTAAAGGTTAAGCGTTTCGGTTAGGGATTAGTGATTAGGGTTTTTGGTTAGTGTTAGGGTTAGCGGTTAGGAGTTAGTGTTTTATGAAGGGGTATGGTTAGAATTAGGATTGGGGTTAGAGTTAGGGTGAGGTATAGGGGTTAGGTTTAGGGGTTAGTTTTAGGGTAAAAGGATAGGATTAGGGTTACGGGTTGGGCTTAGGTTTAGGGTTAAAGTTTACTGCTAGGGTTAGGGATAGGGTTCAGGGTTAGCTTTAGGGGTTCTGGTTAGGGTTAAGTGTTAGGTTAGTGTCAGGGTTAGGTCTAGTCGTGCGGGTAAGGTTTAGGGTTAGCTTTAAGAGCTAGGGTTAGGTTTAATGGTTAGGATTAGGATTAGGGTTAAGGGTTAGGGTAAGGCTTAGGGGTTAGGGTGAAGGGTTAGGGTCAAGGGTTAGGGTTTTTGTTAGGCATAGCGTTGGGGTTAGAAGTAAGGGTTACTGTCAGTGTTAGGGTTGTAGGTAGGGTTACGGTTAGGGTTAGCGGTTTAGAATTAGGGTTAGGGATTAGGTGTCACAGTGATGACTAGGAGATAGGGTTAGAATTATGGGATAGGGGTTGTTCTCAGGAAATGGGTTATGCATTAACGTTAGAATGAGAGGTTAAAGTTAGGCGCACGGTGAGGTTTACGTGTTAAGGGGAGAAATAGGAACAGGGTTGGGTGTTATGTTCAGGGTTA
Source organism: Eulemur rufifrons (assembly GCF_041146395.1). NCBI lineage: Eukaryota > Metazoa > Chordata > Mammalia > Primates > Lemuridae > Eulemur > Eulemur rufifrons. The sequence goes on along the minus strand of NW_027182904.1, from coordinate 56,327 downwards.
GGGTTATCTGTTAAAGGTATTGTTTATGCTTTGCGCACGGGCCCTGTCTGCATTAGGCGGGCGGGGGGAGTTTAAGGGGCTGGGATTGTACCCGGGAACCCACTCTATCATACTCTGGGTATGGGCCCGTGGGTGTCATGCAGGACACAGTGGTAGAGCCTCCTTTCACGCATGGCATGGGAGGATTGCAGGCTTTCTAAACTCTAAGAGAGCAAGAAGTCTGAGAATTAGATTTAGGGTTAGGATTCTGGTTAGGGTTAAGGATGAAGTTTAGTGTTAGGGTGAGGGCTTAGGGTTACGGATTAGGGTTAGGGTTCAAGGTTACTCTTAGGTTTAACGGTTACACTTTGGTTTCGGGTTGAGGTTTACGGTTAGGGTTAAGATGAGGGGTTAGGTTTTGGTACAGGGTTAGGGTTAAGTGTTAGGTTTAGTGTTGAAGATTAGGATTAGAGTTAGAATTAAAGGTTAGCGTGAGAGTTAACGCTTAGGGTTAAGGTTAAGAGTTAGGGTTTAGGGTTAGGGTTAGTTTTAGGGTTCGAGTTATGTGCTATGGTTTGTGTTAGAGGTTAGGGTTAGGTTTACTGGGCACGGTTAGGGTTACGTTTAGGGGGTAGCATTAGGGTTAGGGTTAGGGTTAAGGGATAGGATTAGGGATAAGTGTTGGGCTTAGGGTTAGGGTTTAGTGTTAGGTTTAGCATTAAGGATTAGGGTTAGTGTCAGGGTTAAATGCTTGGGTGCGGATAATGGTTAGGGTCATGGTTAAAGTTCACGGATAGGGTTAGTGTTATGGGTTACAGGTAGGTTTAGGGTTCAGGGTTAGAGTTAGCATTAGGGCTTAAGGTTAGGATTAGGCGGTAGGTCAGATTTAGGGATAGATCTACGCGTTAGGGTAAGGGCTAGCGTTAGTGTTAAGAGATAGGGTTAGGTTTAATGCTTAGGATTAGGGTTAGAGTTTGGGGTTAAAGTAAGTGTTAGGGGTTAGGTTTAAGGATCCAAGGTTAGGGTTATTTTTAGCTGTAGTGTTAGGGTTAGGGATAAGGGATCCCATTAGCATTAAGGGTCTTCCTTACTGTAGGGTTAAGGGTTAGGCTTAGAGTTAAAGGTTAAGGTTAGGGTCAGTGTTAAGATTTAGGGTGAGGGTTAACGGTTAGGGTAAAGGTTAAGCGTTTCGGTTAGGGATTAGTGATTAGGGTTTTTGGTTAGTGTTAGGGTTAGCGGTTAGGAGTTAGTGTTTTATGAAGGGGTATGGTTAGAATTAGGATTGGGGTTAGAGTTAGGGTGAGGTATAGGGGTTAGGTTAAGGGGTTAGTTTTAGGGTAAAAGGATAGGATTAGGGTTACGGGTTGGGCTTAGGCTTAGGGTTAAAGTTTACTGCTAGGGTTAGGGATAGGGTTCAGGGTTAGCTTTAGGGGTTCTGGTTAGTGTTACGTGTTAGGTGAGTGTCAGGGTTAGGTCTAGTCGTGAGGGTAAGGTTTAGGGTTAGCTGTAAGAGCTAGGGTTAGGTTTAATGGTTAGGATTAGGATTAGGGTTAAGGGTTAGGGTAAGGCTTAGGGGTTAGGATGAAGGGTTAGGGTCAAGGGTTAGGAATTTTGTTAGGCATAGCGTTGGGGTTAGAAGTAAGGGTTACTGTCAGTGTTAGGGTTGTAGGTAGGGTTACAGTTAGGGTTAGCGGTTTAGAATTAGGGTTAGCGATTAGGTGTGACAGTGATGACTAGGAAGTAGGGTTAGAATTATGGGATAGGGGTTGTTCTCAGGAAATGGGTTATGCATTAACGTTAGGATAAGAGGTTAAAGTTAGGCGCACGGTGAGGTTTACGTGTTAACGGGAGAAATAGGAACAGGGTTGGGTGTTATGTTCAGGGTTAGGGTTATCTGTTAAAGGTATTGTTTAGGCTTAGCGCACGGGCACTGTCTGCATTAGGTGGGCGGGGGGAGTTTAGGGGGCTGGGATTGTACCTGGGAACCCACTCTATCATACTCTGGGTATGGGCCCGTGGGTTTCATGCAGGACACAGTGGTAGAGCCTCCTTTCACGCATGGCATGGGAGGATTGCAGGCTTTCTAAACTCTAAGAAAGCAAGAAGTCAGAGAATTAGATTTAGGGTTAGGATTTTGGTTAGGGTTAAGGATGATGTTTAGTGTTAGGGTGAGGGCTTAGGGTTAGGGATTAGGGTTAGGGTTAAAGGTTACTCTTAAGTTTAACGGTTACACTTTGGTTTCGGGTTGAGGTTTACGGTTAGGGTTAAGATGAGGGGTTAGGGTTAGGTACAGGGTTAGGGTTAAGTGTTAGGTTTAGGGTTGAAGATTAGGATTAGGGTTAGGATTAAAGGTTATCGTGAGAGTTAACGCTTAGGGTTAAGGTTAAGAGTTAGGGTTTAGGGTAAGGGTTAGGGTTAGTTTTAGGGTTAGAGTTATGTGCTATGGTTTGTGTTAGAGGTTAGGGTTAGGTTTACTGGTCACGGTTAGGGTTACGTTTAGGGGTTAGCATTAGGGTTAGGCTTAGGGTTAAGGGATAGGATTAGGGATGAGTGTTGGGCTTAGGGTTAGGTTTTAGTGTTAGGGTTAGCATTAAGGATTAGGGTTAGGGTCAGGGTTAAATGCTTGGGTGCGGGTAATGGTTAGGGTCCGGGTTAAGGTTCACGGATAGGGTTAGTGTTAAGGGTTACGGGTAGGTTTACGGTACAGGGTTAGAGTTAGCATTAAGGCTTAAGGTTAGGATTAGGCGGTAGGTTAGATTTAGTGTTAGATCTAGGCATTAGGGTAAGGGCTAGCGTTAGGGTTAAGAGATAGGGTTAGGTTTAATGCTTAGGATTAGGGTTAGGGTTTGGGGTTAAAGTAAGTGTTAGGGGTTAGGTTTAAGGATCCAAGGTTAGGGTTATTTTTAGCTGTAGTGTTAGGGTTAGGGATAAGGGATCCCATTAGCATTAAGGGTCTTCCTTACTGTAGGGTTAAGGGTTAGGCTTATAGTTAAAGGTTAAGGTTAGGGTCAGTGTTAAGATTTAGGGTGAGGGTTAACGGTTAGGGTAAAGGTTAAGCGTTAGGGTTAGGGATTAGTGATTAGGCTTTTTGGTTAGTGTTAGTGTTAGCGGTTAGGAGTTAGTGTTTTATGAAGGGGTATGGTAGAATTAGGATTTGGGTTAGAGTTAGGGTGAGGTATAGGGGTTAGGTTTAGGGGTTAGTTTTAGGGTAAAAGGATAGGATTAGGGTTACGGGTTGGGCTTAGGTTTAGGGTTAAGGTTTACTGCTAGGGTTACGGATAGGGTTCAGGGTTAGCTTTAGGGGTTCTGGTTAGGGTTAGGTGTTAGGTTAGTGTCAGGGTTAGGTCTAGTCATGAGGGTAAGGTTTAGGGTTAGCTTTAAGAGCTAGGGTTAGGTTTAATGGTTAGGATTAGGATTAGGGTTAAGGGTTAGGGTAAGGCTTAGGGGTTAGGGTGAAGGGTTAGGGTCAAGGGTTAGGGTTTTTGTTAGGCATAGCGTTGGGGTTAGAAGTAAGGGTTACTGTCAGTGTTAGGGTTGTAGGTAGGGTTACGGTTAGGGTTAGCGGTTTAGAATTAGGGTCAGGGATTAGGTGTCACAGTGATGACTAGGAGATAAGGTTAGAATTATGGGATAGGGGTGTTCTCAGGAAATGGGTTATGCATTAACGTTAGGATAAGAGGTTAAAGTTAGGCGCACGGTGAGGTTTACGTGTTAAGGGGAGAAATAGGAACAGGGTTGGGTGTTATGTTCAGGGTTAGGGTTATCTGTTAAAGGTATTGTTTATGCTTAGCGCACGGGCCCTGTCTGCATGAGGCGGGCGGGGGGAGTTCAGGGGGCTGGGATTGTACCCGGGAACCCACTCTATCATACTCTGGGTATGGGCCCGTGGGTTTCATGCAGGACACAGTGGTAGAGCCTCCTTTCACCCAAGCATGGGAGGATGGCAGGCTTTTTAAACTCTAAGAAAGTAAGAAGTGTGAGAATGAGATTTAGGGTTGGATTATGGTTAGGGTTAAGGATGAACTTTAGTGTTAGGGTGAGGGCTTAGGGTTAGGGATTAGGGTTAGGGTTAAAGGTTACTCTTAGGTTTAACGGTTACACTTTGGTTTCGGGTTGAGGTTTACGGTTAGGGTTAAGATGAGGGGTTAGGTTTTGGTACAGGGTTAGGGTTAAGTGTTAGGTTTAGTGTTGAAGATTAGGATTAGAGTTAGAATTAAAGGTTAGCGTGAGAGTTAACGCTTAGGGTTAAGGTTAAGAGTTAGGGTTTAGGGTTAGGGTTAGTTTTAGGGTTAGAGTTATGTGCTATGGTTTGTGTTAGAGGTTAGGGTTAGGTTTACTGGTCACGGTTAGGGTTACGTTTAGGGGGTAGCATTAGGGTTAGGGTTAGGGTTAAGGGATAGGATTAGGGATAAGTGTTGGGCTTAGGGTTAGTGTTTAGTGTTAGGTTTAGCATTAAGGATTAGGGTTAGTGTCAGGGTTAAATGCTTGGGTGCGGGTAATGGTTAGGGTCATGGTTAAAGTTCACGGATAGGGTTAGTGTTATGGGTTACAGGTAGGTTTAGAGTTCAGGGTTAGAGTTAGCATTAGGGCTTAAGGTTAGGATTAGGCGGTAGGTTAGATTTAGGGATAGATCTACGCGTTAGGGTAAGGGCTAGCGTTAGTGTTAAGAGATAGGGTTAGGTTTAATGCTTAGGATTAGGGTTAGAGTTTGGGGTTAAAGTAAGTGTTAGGGGTTAGGTTTAAGTATCCAAGGTTAGGGTTATTTTTAGCTGTAGTGTTAGGGTTAGGGATAAGGGATCCCATTAGCATTAAGGGTCTTCCTTACTGTAGGGTTAAGGGTTAGGCTTAGAGTTAAAGGTTAAGGTTAGGGTCAGTGTTAAGATTTAGGGTGAGGGTTAACGGTTAGGGTAAAGGTTAAGCGTTTCGGTTAGGGATTAGTGATTAGGGTTTTTGGTTAGTGTTAGGGATAGCGGTTAGGAGTTAGTGTTTTATGAAGGGGTATGGTTAGAATTAGGATTGGGGTTAGAGTTAGGGTGAGGTATAGGGGTTAGGTTTAGGGGTTAGTTTTAGGGTAAAAGGATAGGATTAGGGTTACGGGTTGGGCTTAGGCTTAGGGTTAAAGTTTACTGCTAGGGTTAGGGATAGGGTTCAGGGTTAGCTTTAGGGGTTCTGGTTAGGGTTAGGTGTTAGGTTAGTGTCAGGGTTAGGTCTAGTCGTGAGGGTAAGGTTTAGGGTTAGCTGTAAGAGCTAGGGTTAGGTTTAATGGTTAGGATTAGGATTAGGGTTAAGGGTTAGGGTAAGGCTTAGGGGTTAGGGTGAAGGGTTAGGGTCAAGGGTTAGGGATTTTGTTAGGCATAGCGTTGGGGTTAGAAGTAAGGGTTACTGTCAGTGTTAGGGTTGTAGGTAGGGTTACAGTTAGGGTTAGCGGTTTAGAATTAGGGTTAGCGATTAGGTGTGACAGTGATGACTAGGAAGTAGGGTTAGAATTATGGGATAGGGGTTGTTCTCAGGAAATGGGTTATGCATTAACGTTAGGATAAGAGGTTAAAGTTAGGCGCACGGTGAGGTTTACGTGTTAACGGGAGAAATAGGAACAGGGTTGGGTGTTATGTTCAGGGTTAGGGTTATCTGTTAAAGGTATTGTTTAGGCTTAGCGCACGGGCACTGTCTGCATTAGGTGGGCGGGGGGAGTTTAGGGGGCTGAGATTGTACCTGGGAACCCACTCTATCATACTCTGGGTATGGGCCCGTGGGTTTCATGCAGGACACAGTGGTAGAGCCTCCTTTCACGCATGGCATGGGAGTATTGCAGGCTTTCTAAACTCTAAGAAAGCAAGAAGTCTGAGAATTAGATTTAGGGTTAGGATTTTGGTTAGGGTTAAGGATGATGTTTAGTGTTAGGGTGAGGGCTTAGGGTTAGGGATTAGGGTTAGGGTTAAAGGTTACTCTTAAGTTTAACGGTTACACTTTGGTTTAGGGTTGAGGTTTACGGTTAGGGTTAAGATGAGGGGTTAGGGTTTGGTACAGGGTTAGGGTTAAGTGTTAGGTTTAGGGTTGAAGATTAGGATTAGGGTTAGGATTAAAGGTTAGCGTGAGAGTTAACGCTTAGGGTTAAGGTTAAGAGTTAGGGTTTAGGGTTAGGGTTAGGGTTAGGGTTAGTTTTAGGGTTAGAGTTATGTGCTATGGTTTGTGTTAGAGGTTAGTGTTAGGTTTACTGGTCACGGTGAAGGTTACTTTTAGGGGGTAGCATTAGGGTTAGGGTTAAGGGATAGGTTTAGGGTTAATTGTTGGGCTTAGGGTAAGGGTTTAGTGTTAGGGTTAGCATTAAGGATTAGGGGTAGAGTCAGGGTTAAACGCTTGGGTGCGGGTAATGGTTAGGGTCAGGGTTAAGGTTCAATTATAGGGTTAGTGTTAAGGGTTACGGGTAGGTTTAGGGTTCAGGGTTAGTGTTAGCATTAGGGCTTAAGGTTAGCATTAGGCGGTAGGATAGATTTAGGGTTAGATCTAGGCGTTAGGGTAAGGGCTAGCGTTAGGGTTAAGAGATAGGGTTAGGTTTAATGCTTAGGATTAGGGTTAGGGTTTGGGGTTAAAGTAAGTGTTAGGGATTAGGTTTAAGGATCCAAGGTTAGGGTTATTTTTAGCTGTAGTGTTAGGGTTAGGGATAAGGGATCCCATTAGCATTAAGGGTCTTCCTTCCTGTAGGGTTAAGGGTTAGGTTTAGAGTTAAAGGTTAAGGTTAGGGTCAGTGTTATGATTTAGGGTGAGGGTTAACGGTTAGGGTAAAGGTTAAGCGTTAGGGTTAGAGATTAGTGATTAGGGTTTTTGGTTAGTGTTAGGGTTAGCGGTTAGGAGTTAGTGTTTTATGAAGGGGTATTGTTAGAATTAGGATTGGGGTTAGAGTTAGGGTGAGGTATAGGGGTTAGGTTTAGGGGTTAGTTTTAGGGTAAAAGGATAGGATTAGGGTTAGGATTAAAGGATAGCGTGAGAGTTAACGCTTAGGTTTAAGATTATGAGTTAGGGTTTAGGGTTAGGGTTAGGGTTAGGGTTAGTATTAGGGTTAGAGTTATGTGCTATGGTTTGTGTTAGAGGTTAGGGTTAGGTTTACTGGTGACGGTTAGGGTTACGTTTAGGGGTTTGCATTAGGGTTAGGGTTAGGGTTAGGGTTAAGGGATAGGATTAGGGTTAAGTGTTGGGCTTAGGGTTAGGGTTTAGTGTTAGGGTTATCATTAAGGACTAGGGGTAGGGTCAGGGTTAAATGCTTGGGTGCGGGTAATGGTTAGGGTCAGGGTTAAGGTTCACGGATAGGGTTAGTGTTAAGGGTTACGGGTAGGTTTAGGGTTCAGGGTTAGAGTTAGCATTAGGGATTAAGGTTAGGATTAGGCGGTAGGTTAGATTTAGGGTTAGATCTAGGCGTTAGGGTAAGGGCTACCGTTAGGTTTAAGAGATAGGATTAGGTTTAATGCTTAGGATTAGGGTTAGGGTTTGGGGTTAAAGTAAGTGTTAGGGGTTAGGTTTAAGGATCCAAGGTTAGGGTTATTTTTAGCTGTAGTGTTAGGGTTAGGGATAAGGGATCCCATTAGCATTAAGGGTCTTCCTTACTGTAGGGTTAAGGGTTAGGCTTAGACTTAAAGGTTAATGTTAGGGTCAGTGTTAAGATTTAGGGTGAGGGTTAACGGTTAGGGTAAAGGTTAAGCGTTAGGGTTAGGGATTAGTGATTAGGGTTTTTGGTTAGTGTTAGGGTTAGCGGTTAGGAGTTAGTGTTTTATGAAGGGGTATGGTTAGAATTGGGATTGGGGTTAGAGTTAGGGTGAGGTATAGGGGTTAGGTTTAGGGGTTAGTTTTAGGGTAAAAGGATAGGATTAGGGTTACGGTTGGGCTTAGGTTTAGGGTTAAAGTTTACTGCTAGGGTTAGGGATAGGGTTCAGGGTTAGCTTTAGGGGTTCTGGTTAGGGTTAAGTGTTAGGTTAGTGTCAGGGTTAGGTCTAGTCGTGCGGGTAAGGTTTAGGGTTAGCTTTAAGAGCTAGGGTTAGGTTTAATGGTTAGGATTAGGATTAGGGTTAAGGGGTTAGGGTAAGGCTTAGGGGTTAGGGTGAAGGGTTAGGGTCAAGGGTTAGGGTTTTTGTTAGGCATAGCGTTGGGGTTAGAAGTAAGGGTTACTGTCAGTGTTAGGGTTGTAGGTAGGGTTACGGTTAGGGTTAGCGGTTTAGAATTAGGGTTAGGGATTAGGTGTCACAGTGATGACTAGGAGATAGGGTTAGAATTATGGGATAGGGGTTGTTCTCAGGAAATGGGTTATTCATTAACGTTAGAATGAGAGGTTAAAGTTAGGCGCACGGTGAGGTTTACGTGTTAAGGGGAGAAATAGGAACAGGGTTGGGTGTTATGTTCAGGGTTAGGGTTATTTGTTAAAGGTATTGTTTATGCTTAGCGCACGGGCCCTGTCTGCATTAGGCGGGCGGGGGGCGTTTAGGGAGCTGGGATTGTACCCGGGAACCCACTCTATCATACTCTGGGTATGGGCCCGTGGGTTTCATGCAGGACACAGTGGTAGAGCCTCCTTTCACGCATGGCATGGGAGGATTGCAGGCTTTCTGAACTCTAAGAAAGCAAGAAGTCTGAGAATCAGATTTATGGTTAGGATTCTGGTTAGGGTTAAGGATGAAGTTTAGTGTTAGGGTGAGGGCTTAGGGTTAGGGAATAGGGTTAGGGTTAAAGGTTACTCTTAGGTTTAACGGTTACACTTTGGTTTAGGGTTGAGGTTTACGGTTAGGGTTAAGATGAGGGGTTACGGTTTGGTACAGGGTTAGGATTAAGTGTTAGGTTTAGGGTTGAAGATTAGGATTAGGGTTAGGATTAAAGGTTAGCGTGAGAGTTAACGCTTAGGGTTAAGGTTAAGAGTTCGGGTTTAGGGTTAGTTTTAGGGTTAGTTTTAGGGTTAGAGTTATGTGCTATGGTTTGTGTTAGAGGTTAGGGTTAGGTTTAATGGTCATGGTTAGGGTTACGTTAAGGGGTTAGCAGTAGGGTTAGGGTTAGGGTTAAGGGATAGGATTAGGGTTAAGTGTTGGGCTTAGGGTTAGGGTTTAGTGTTAGGGTTAGCATTAAGGATTAGGGTTAGGTTCAGGGTTAAATGCTTGGGTGCGGGTAATGGTTAGAGTCAGGGTTAAGGTTCACGGATAGGGTTAGTGTTAAGGGTTACGGGTAGGTTTAGGGTTCAGGGTTAGTTTTAGCATTAGGGCATAAGGTTAGGATTAGACGGTAGGTTAGATTTAGGGTTAGATCTAGGCGTTAGGTTAAGGGCTAGCGTTAGGGTTAAGAGATAGGGTTAGGTTTAATGCTTAGGATCAGGGTTAGGGTTTGGGGTTAAAGTAAGTGTTAGGGGTTAGGTTTAAGGATCCAAGGTTAGGGTTATTTTTAGCTGTAGTGTTAGGGTTAGGGATAAGGGATCCCATTAGCATTAAGGGTGTTCCCTACTGTAAGGTTAAGGGTTAGGCTTAGAGTTAACGGTTAAGGTTAGTGTCAGTGTTAAGATTTAGGGTGAGGGTTAACGGTTAGGGTAAAGGTTAAGCGTTAGGGTTAGGGATTAGTGATTAGGGTTTTTGGTTAGTGTTAGGGTTAGCGTTCAGGAGTTAGTGTTTTATGAAGGGTTATCGTTAGAATTAGGATTGGGGTTAGAGTTAGGGTGAGGTATAGGGGTAAGGTTTAGGGGTTAGTTTTAGGGTAAAAGGATAGGATTAGAGTTCGGTTTGGGCTTAGGTTTAGGGTTAAAGTTTACTGCTAGGGTTAGGGATAGGGTTCAGGGTTAGCTTTAGGGGTTCTGGTTAGGGTTAGGTGTTAGGTTAGTGTCAGGGCTAGGTCTAGTCGTGAGGGTAAGGTTTAGGGTTAGCTTTAAGAGCTAGGGTTAGGTTTAATGGTTAGGATTAGGATTAGGGTTAAGGGTTAGGGTAAGTCTTAGGGGTTAGGGTGAAGGGTTAGGGTCAAGAGTTAGGGTTTTTGTGAGGCATAGCGTTGAGGTGAAAAGTAAGGGTTACTGTCAGTGTTAGGGTTGTAGGTAGGGTTCCGGTTAGGGTTAGCGGTTTAGAATTAGGGTTAGGGATTAGGTGTCACAGTGATGACTAGGAGATAGGGTTAGAATTATGGGATGGGGTTGTTCTCAGGAAATGGGTTATGCATTAACGTTAGGATAAGAGGTTAAAGTTAGGCGCACGGTGAGGTTTACGTGTTAAGGGGAGAAATAGGAAGAGGGTTGGGTGTTATGTTCAGGGTTAGGGTTATCTGTTAAAGGTATTGTTTATGCTTAGCACACGGGCCCTGTCTGCATTAGGCGGGTGGGGGGAGTTTAGGGGGCTGGGATTGTACCCGAGAACCCACTCTATCATACTCTGGGTATGGGCCCGTGGGTTTCATGCAGGACACAGTGGTAGAGCCTCCTTTCACGCATGGCATGGGAGGATTGCAGGCTTTCTAAACTCTAAGAAAGCAAGAAGTCTGAGAATTAGATTTAGGGTTAGGCTTCTGGTTAGGGTTAAGGATGAAGTTTAGTGTTACGGTGAAGGCTTAGGGTTAGGGAGTAGAGTTAGGGTTAAAGGTTACTCTTAGGTTTAACGGTTACACTTTTGTTTAGGGTTGAGGTTTACGGTTAGTGTTAAGATGAGGGGTTAGGGTTTGGTACAGGGTTAGGGTTAAGTGTTAGGTTTAGGGTTGAAGAGTAGGATTAGGGTTAGGATTAAAGGTTAGTGTGAGAGTTAACGCTTAGGGTTAAGGTTAAGAGTTAGGGTTTAGGGTTAGGTTTAGGGTTAGTTTTAGGGTTAGAGTTATGTGCTATGGTTTGTGTTAGAGGTTAGGGTTAGGTTTACTGGTCATGGTTAGGGTTACGTTTAAGGGTTAGCATTAGGGTTAGGGTTAGGGTTAGAGTTAAGGGATAGGATTAGGGTTAAGTGTTGGGCTTAGGGTTAGGGTTTAGTGTTAAGGTTAGCATTAAGGATTAGGGTTAGGGTCAGGGTTAAATGCTTCGGTGCGGGTAATGGTTAGGGTCAGGGTTTAGGTTCACGGATAGGATTAGTGTTAAGGGTTACGGGTAGGTTTAGGGTTCAGGGTTAGTGTTAACATTAGGGCTTAAGGCTAGGATTAGGCGGTAGGTTAGATTTAGGGTTAGATCTAGGCGTTAGGGTAAGGCCTAGCGTTAGGGTTAAGAGATTGGGTTATGTTTAATGCTTAGGATTAGGGTTAGGGTTTGGGGTTAAAGTAAGTGTTAAGGGTTAGGTTTAAGGATCCAAGGTTAGGGTTATTTTTAGCTGTAGTGCTGGGGTTAGGGATAAGGGATCCCATTAGCATTAAGGGTCTTCCTTACTGTAGGGTTAAGGGTTAGGCTTAGACTTAAAGGTTAATGTTAGGGTCAGGGTTAAGATTTAGGGTGAGGGTTAACGGTTAGGGTAAAGGTTAAGCGTTAGGGTTAGGGATTAGTGATTAGGGTTTTTGGTTAGTGTTAGGATTAGCGGTTAGGAGTTAGTGTTTTATGAAGGGGTATGGTTAGAATTAGGATTGGGGTTAGAGTTAGGGTGAGGTATAGGGGTTAGGTTTAGGGGTTAGTTTTAGGGTAAAAGGATAGGATTAGGGTTACGGGTTGGGCTTAGGTTTAGGGTTAAAGTTTACTGCTGGGGTTAGGGATAGGGTTCAGGGTTAGCTTTAGGGGTTCTGGTTAGGGTTAAGTGTTAGGTTAGTGTCAGGGTTAGGTCTAGTCGTGAGGGTAATGTTTAGGGTTAGCTTTAAGAGCTAGGGTTAGGATTAATGGTTAGGATTAGGATTAGGGTTAAGGGTTAGGGTAAGGCTTAGGGGTTAGGGTGAAGGGTTAGGGTCAAGGGTTAGGGTTTTTGTTAGGCAAAGCGTTGGGGTTAGAAGTAAGGGTTACTGTCAGTGTTAGGGTTGTAGGTAGGGTTACGGTTAGGGTTAGCGGTTTAGAATTAGGGTTAGGGATTAGGTGTCACAGTGATGACTAGGAGATAGGGTTAGAATTATGGGATGGGGATGTTCTCAGGAAATGGGTTATGCATTAACGTTAGGATAAGAGGTTAAAGTTAGGCGCACGGTGAGGTTTACGTGTTAAGGGGAGAAATAGGAACAGGGTTGGGTGTTATGTTCAGGGTTAGGCTTATCTGTTAAAGGTATTGTTTATGCTTAGCACACGGGCCCTGTCTGCATTAGGCGGGCGGGGGGAGTTTAGGGGGCTGGGATTGTACCCGGGAACCCACTCTATCATACACTCGGTATGGGACCGTGGGTTTCATGCAGGACACAGTGGTAGAGCCTCCTTTCACGAATGGCATGGGAGGATTGCAGGCTTTCTAAACTCTAAGAAAGCAAGAAGTCTGAGAATCAGATTTAGGGTTAGGATTCTGGTTAGGGTTAAGGATGAAGTTTAGTGTTAGGGTGAGGGCTTAGGGTTAGGGATTAGGGTTAGGGTTAAAGGTTACTCTTAGGTTTAACGGTTACACTTTGGTTTAGGGTTGAGGTTTACGGTTAGGGTTAAGATGAGGGGTTAGGGTTTGGTACAGGGTTAGGGTTAAGTGTTAGGTTTAGGGTTGAAGATTAGGATTAGGGTTAGGATTAAAGGTTAGCGTGAGAGTTAACGCTTAGGGTTAAGGTTAAGAGCTAGGGTTTAGGGTTAGTGTTAGGGTTAGGGTTAGTTTTAGGGTTAGAGTTATGTGCTATGGTTTGTGTTAGAGGTTAGGGTTAGGTTTACTGGTCACGGTTAGGGTTACGTTTTTGGGTTAGCATAAGGGATAGGGTTAGGGTTAAGGGATAGGATTAGGGTTAAGTGTTGGGCTTAGGGTTAGGGTTTAGTGTTAAGGTTATCATTAAGGATTAGGGTTAGGGTCAGGGTTAAATGCTTCGGTGCGGGTAATGGTTAGGGTCAGGGTTAAGGTTCACGGATAGGGATAGTGTTAAGGGTTACGGGTAGGTTTAGGGTTCAGGGTTAGTGTTAGCATTAGTGCTTAAGGTTAGGATTAGGCGGTAGGTTAGATTTAGGGTTAGATCTACGCGTTAGGGTAAGGGCTAGCGTTAGGGTTAAGAGATAGGGTTAGGTTTAATGCTTAGGATCAGGGTTAGGGTTTGGGGTTAAAGTAAGTGTTAGGGGTTAGGTTTAAGGATCCAAGGTTAGGGTTATTTTTAGCTGTAGTGTTAGGGTTAGGGATAAGGGATCCCATTAGCATTAAGGGTCTTCCTTACTGTAGGGTTAAGGGTTAGGCTTAGACTTAAAGGTTAATGTTAGGGTCAGGGTTAAGATTTAGGGTGAGGGTTAACGGTTAGGGTAAAGGTTAAGCGTTAGGGTTAGGGATTAGTGATTAGGGTTTTTGGTTAGTGTTAGGGTTAGCGGTTAGGAGTTAGTGTTTTATGAAGGGGTATGGTTAGAATTAGGATTGGGGTTAGAGTTAGGGTGAGGTATAGGGGTTAGGTTTAGGGGTTAGTTTTAGGGTAAAAGGATAGGATTAGGGTTACGGGTTGGGCTTAGGTTTAGGGTTAAAGTTTACTGCTAGGGTTAGGGATAGGGTTCAGGGTTAGCTTTAGGGGTTCTGGTTAGGGTTAGGTGTTAGGTTAGTGTCAGGGTTAGGTCTAGTCGTGAGGGTAAGGTTTAGGGTTAGCTTTAAGAGCTAGGGTTAGGTTTAATGGTTAGGATTAGGATTAGGGTTAAGGGTTAGGGTAAGGCTTAGGGGTTAGGGTGAAGGGTTAGGGTCAAGGGTTAGGGTTTTTGTTAGGCATAGCGTTGGGGTTAGAAGTAAGGGTTACTGTCAGTGTTAGGGTTGTAGGTAGGGTTACGGTTAGGGTTAGCGGTTTAGAATTAGGGTTAGGGATTAGGTGTCACAGTAATGACTAGGAGATAGGGTTAGAATTATGGGATGGGGCTTGTTCTCAGGAAATGGGTTATGCATTAACGTTAGGATAAGAGGTTAAAGTTAGGCGCACGGTGAGGTTTACGTGTTAAGGGGAGAAATAGGAACAGGGTTGGGTGTTATGTTCAGGGTTAGGGTTATCTGTTAAAGGTATTGTTTATGCTTAGCACACGGGCCCTGTCTGCATTAGGCGGGCGGGAGGAGTTTAGGGTGCTGGGATTGTACCCGGGAACCGACTCTATCATACTCTGGGTATGGGCCCGTGGGTTTCATGCAGGACACAGTGGTAGAGCCTCCTTTCACGCATGGCATGGGAGGATTGCAGGCTTTCTAAACTCTAAGAAAGCAAGAAGTCTGAGAATTAGATTTAGGGTTAGGATTCTGGTTAGGGTTAAGGATGAAGTTTAGTGTTAGGGTGAGGGCTTAGGGTTACGGATTAGGGTTAGGGTTCAAGGTTACTCTTAGGTTTAAAGGTTACACTTTGGTTTAGGGTTGAGGTTTACGGTTAGGGTTAAGATGAGGGGTTAGGGTTTGGTACAGTGTTAGGGTTAAGTGTTAGGTTTAGGGTTGAAGTTTAGGATTAGGGTTAGGATTAAAGGTTAGCGTGAGAGTTAACGCTTAGGGTTAAGGTTAAGAGTTAGGGTTTAGGGTTAGGGTTAGGGTTAGTTTTAGGGTTAGAGTTATGTCCTATGGTTTGTGTTAGAGGCTAGGGTTAGGTTTACTGGTCAAGGTTAGGGTTACGTTTAGGGGGTAGCATTAGGGTTAGGGTTAGGGTTAGGGTTAAGGGATAGGATTAGGGATAAGTGTTGGGCTTAGGGTTAGGGTTTAGTGTTAGGGTTAGCATTAAGGATTAGGGTTAGGGTCAGGGTTAAATGCTTGGGTGCGGGTAATGGTTAGGGTCAGGGTTAAGGTTCACGGATAGGGTTAGTGTTAAGGGTTACGGGTAGGTTTAGGGTTCAGAGTTAGTGTTAGCATTAGTGAGTAAGGTTAGGATTAGGCGGTAGGTTAGATTTAGGGTTAGATCTAGGCGTTAGGGTAAGGGCTAGCATTAGGGTTAAGAGATAGGGTTAGGTTTAATGCTTAGGATTAGGGTTAGGGTTTGGGGTTAAAGTAAGTGTTAGGGGTTAGGTTTAAGGATCCAAGGTTAGGGTTATTTTTAGCTGTAGTGTTAGGGTTAGGGATAAGGGATCCCATTAGCATTAAGGGTCTTCCTTACTGTAGGGTTAAGGGTTAGGCTTAGAGTTAAAGTTTAAGGTTAGGGTCAGTGTTAAGATTTAGGGTGAGGGTTAACGGTTAGGGTAAAGGTTAAGCGTTAGGGTTCGGGATTAGTGATTAGGGTTTTTTGTTAGTGTTAGTGTTAGCGGTTAGGAGTTAGTGTTTTATGAAGGGGTATGGTTAGAATTAGGATTGGGATTAGAGTTAGGGTGAGGTATAGGGGTTAGGTTTAGGGGTTAGTTTTAGGGTAAAAGGATAGGATTAGGGTTACGGGTTCGGCTTAGGTTTAGGGTTAAAGTTTACTGCTGGGGTTAGGGATAGGGTTGAGGGTTAGCTTTAGGGGATCTGGTTAGGGTTAGGTGTTAGGTTAGTGTCAGGGTTAGGTCTAGTCGTGAGGGTAAGGTTTAGGGTTAGCTTTAAGAGCTAGGGTTAGGTTTAATGGTTAGGATTAGGATTAGGGTTAAGGGTTAGGGTAAGGCTTAGGGGTTAGGGTGAAGGGTTAGGGTGAAGGGTTAGGGTTTTTGTTAGGCAAAGCGTTGGGGTAAGAAGTAAGGGTTACTGTCAGTGTTAGGGTTGTAGGTAGGATTACGGTTAGGGTTAGCGGTTTAGAATTAGGGTTAGGGATTAGGTGTCACAGTGATGACTAGGAGATAGGGTTAGAATTATGGGATGGGGTTGTTCTCAGGAAATGGGTTATGCATTAACGTTAGGATAAGAGGTAAAAGTTAGGCGCACGGTGAGGTTTACGTGTTAAGGGGAGAAATAGGAACAGGGTTGGGTGTTAGGTTCAGGGTTAGGGTTATCTGTTAAAGGTATTGTTTATGCTTAGCGCACTGGCCCTGTCTGCATTAGGCGGGCGGGGGGAGTTTAGGGGGCTGGGATTGTACCCGGGAACCCACTCTATCATACTCTGGGTATGGGCCCGTGGGTTTCATGCAGGACACAGTGGTAGAGCCTCCTTTCACGCATGGCATGGGAGGATGGCAGGCTTTCTAAACTCTAAGGAAGCAAGAAGTCTGAGAATTAGATTTAGGGTTAGGATTCTGGTTAGGGTTAAGGATGAAGTTTAGTGTTAGGGTGAGGGCTTAGGGTTAGGGAATAGTGTTAGGGTTAAAGGTTACTCTTAGGTTTAACGGTTACACTTTGGTTTAGGGTTGAGGTTTACGGTTAGGGTTAAGATGAGGGGTTAGGGTTTGGTACACGGTTAGGGTTAAGTGTTAGGTTTAGGGTTGAAGATTAGGATTAGGGTTAGGATTAAAGGTTAGCGTGAGAGTTAACGCTTAGGGTTAAGGTTAAGAGTTAGGGTTTAGGGTTAGGGTTAGGGTTAGGGTTAGTTTTAGGGTCAGAGTTATGTGCTATGGTTTGTGTTAGAGGTTAGGGTTAGGTTTACTGGTCACGGTTAGGGTTAAGTTTAGGGGTTAGCATTAGGGTTAGGGATAGGGTTAAGGGATAGGATTAGGGATAAGTGTTGGTCTTAGGGTTAGGGTTTAGTGTTAGGGTTAGCATTAAGGATTAGGGTTATGGTCATGGTTAAATGCTTGGGTGCGGATAATGGTTAGGGTCAGGGTTAAGGTTCACGGATATGGTTAGTGTTAAGGGTTACGGCTAGGTTTAGGGTTCAGGGTTAGTGTTAGCATTAGGGCTTAAGGTTAGGATTAGGCGGTAGGTTAGATTTAGGGTTAGATCTAGGCGTTAGGGTAAGGGCTAGCGTTAGGGTTAAGAGATAGGTTTAGCTTTAATGCTTAGGATTAGGGTTAGGGTTTGGGGTTAAAGTAAGTGTTAGGGGTTAGGTTTAAGGATCCAAGGTTAGGGTTACTTTTAGCTGTAGTGTTAGGGTTAGGGATAAGGGATCCCATTAGCATTAAGGGTTTTCCTTACTGTAGGGTTAAGGGTTAGGCTTAGAGTTAAAGGTTAAGGTTAGTGTCAGTGTTAAGATTTAGGGTGAGGGTTAACGGATAGGGTAAAGGTTAAGCGTTAGGGTTAGGGATTAGTGATTAGGGTTTTTGGTTAGTGTTAGGGTTAGCGGTTAGGAGTTAGTGTTTTATGAAGGGGTATGGTTAGAATTAGGACTGGGGCTAGAGTTAGGGTGAGGTATAGGGGTTAGGTTTGGGGTTAGTTTTAGGGTAAAAGGATAGGATTAGGGTTACGGGTTGGGCTTAGGTTTAGGGTTAAAGTTTACTGCTGAGGTTACGGATAGGGTTCAGGGTTAGCTTTAGGGGTTCTGGTTAGGGTTAGGTGTTAGGTTAGTGTCAGGGTTAGGTCTAGTCGTGAGGGTAAGGTTTAGGGTTAGCTTTGAGAGCTAGGGTTAGGTTTAATGGTTAGGATTAGGATTAGGGTTAAGGGTTAGGGTAAGGCTTAGGGGTTAGGGTGAAGGGTTAGGGTCAAGGGTTAGGGTTTTTGTTAGGCATAGCGTTGGGGTTAGAAGTAAGGATTACTGTCAGTGTTAGGGTTGTAGGTAGGGTTACGGTTAGGGTTAGCGGTTTAGAATTAGGGTTAGGGATTAGGTGTCACAGTGATGACTAGGAGATAAGGTTAGAATTATGGGATAGGGGTTGTTCTCAGGAAATGGGTTATGCATTAACGTTAGGATAAGAGGTTAAAGTTAGGCGCACGGTGAGGTTTACGTGTTAAGGGGAGAAATAGGAACAGAGTTCGGTGTTACGTTCAGGGTTAGGGTTATCTGTTAAAGGTATTGTTTATGCTTAGCGCACGGGCCCTGTCTGCATTAGGCGGGCGGGGGGAGTTTAGGGGGCTGGGATTGTACCCGGGAACCCACTCTATCATACTCTGGGTATGGGCCCGTGGGTTTCATGCAGGACACAGTGGTAGAGCCTCCTTTCACGCATGGCATGGGAGGATTGCAGGCTTTCTAAACTCTAAGAAAGCAAGAAGTCTGAGAATTAGATTTAGGGTTAGGATTCTGGTTAGGGTTAAGGATGAAGTTTAGTGTTAGGGTGAGGGCTTAGGGTTAGGGATTAGGGTTAGCGTTAAAGGTTACTCTTAGGTTTAACGGTTACACTTCGGTTTAGGGTTGAGGTTTCCGGTTAGGGTTAAGATGAGGGATTAGGGTTTGGTACATGGTTAGGGTTAAGTGTTAGGTTTAGGGTTGAAGATTAGGATTAGGGTTAGGATTAAAGTTTAGCGTGAGAGTTAACGCTTAGGGTTAAGGTTATGAGTTAGGGCTTAGGGTTAGGGTTAGGGTTAGTTTTAGGGGAGAGTTATATGCTATGATTTGTGTTAGAGTTTAGGGTTAGGTTTACTGGTCAGGTTAGGGTTACGTTTTTGGGTTAGCATAAGCGTTAGGGTTAGGGTTAAGGGATAGGATTAGGGTTAAGTGTTGGGCTTAGGGTTAGGGTTTAGTGTTAGGGTTATCATTAAGGATTAGGGTTAGGGTCAGGGTTAAATGCTTGGGTGTGGGTAATGGTTAGGGTCAGGGTTAATGTTCACGGATAGGGTTAGTGTTAAGGGTTACGAGTAGGTTTAGGGTTCAGGGTAAGTGTTAGCATTAGGGCTTAAGGTTAGGATTAGGCGGTAGGTTAGATTTAGGGTTAGATCTAGGCGTTAGGGTAAGGGCTAGCGTTAGGGTTAAGAGATAGGGTTAGGTTTAATGCTTAGGATTAGGGTTAGGTTTTGGGGTTAAAGTAAGTGTTAGGGGTTAGGTTTAAGGATCCAAGGTTAGGGTTATTTTTAGCTGTAGTGTTAGGGTTAGGGATAAGGGATCCCATTAGCATTAAGGGTCTTCCTTAC
>NW_027182903.1:632500-680000 GCF_041146395.1 Eulemur rufifrons | reverse complement strand
GGGGTTAGGGTTAGGGTTAGGGGTTAGGGTTAGGGGTTAGGGGTTAGGGTTAGGGTAGGGTTACCGTTAGGGTTAGGGTTTCGGGTTAGGTTTAGGGGTTAGGGTTAGGGTTAGGGGGTTAGGGTTAGGGTTAGGGGTTAGGGTTAGGGTTAGGGGTTATGGTTAGGGTCAGGGTCAGGGTCAGGGTAAAAGGTTAGGGTCAGGGTCAGGGTCAGGGTCAGGGTTTAGGGTTAGGCTTAGGGTTAGGGCTTAGGGTTAGGGGTTAGGGTTAGGGGTTAGGGTTAGATTTAGGGTTGGGTTAGTGTTAGGGTTAGGGTACGGTTAGGGTTAGGGTTAGGGGTTAGGGTTAGGGTTAGGGGTTAGGGTTAGGGTTGGGGTTAGGGTTAGGGTTAGGGGTTAGGGTTAGGTTTAGGGGTTAGGGTTACGGTTAGGGGTTAGGGTTAGGGTTAGGGTAGGGGTGAGGGGTTAGGGATGGGGTTGGGGTTGGGGTTGGGGTTAGGGTTAGCGTTAGGGATTAGGGTTAGGGTTAGGGGTTAGGGTTAGGGTTAGGGCAGGTTAGGGATAGGGTTAGGGGTTAGGGTTAGGGTTAGGGGTTGAGGTTGGGGTTAGGGTTAGGGTTTAGGGTTAGGGTTAGGGTTAGGGGTTAGGGTTAGGGGTTAGGGTTAGGGTTAGGTTTAGGGGTAGGGTTGGGGTTGGGGTTGGGGTTAGGGTTAGGGTTAAGGGTTAGGGTTAGGGTTAGGGTTTAGGGTTAGGGTTATGGGTTGGGGTTAGGGTTAGGGTTAGGGGTTAGGGTCAGAGTCAGGGTCAGGGTCAGGCGTTAGGGGTTAGGGTTAGGGTTAGGGGTTAGGGTTAGGGGTAGGGGTAGGGGTTGGGGTAGGGTTAGGGTTAGGCTTAGGTTAGGGGTTAGGGGTTAGGGTTAGGGTTAGGGCTAGGGCTAGGGTTAGGGTTAGGGTCAGGGTCAGGTTCAGGGGTTAGGGTTATGGTTAGGGGTTAGGGATAGGGTTAGGGTGTAGGGGTAGGGTTAGGGTTAGGGTTAGGGGTCAGGTTAAGGGGGTAGGGTTAGGGTTAGGGGTTAGGGTTAGGGTTAGGGGTTAGGGTTAGGGTTTTAGGGTTAGGGTTAGGGGTTAGGGTTAGGGTTACGGGTTGGGGTTAGGGTTAGGGTTAGGGGTTAGGTTTAGGGTTAGGGGTTAGGGGTGAGGGTTTGGGTTGGGGTTGGTGTTATGGTTAGGGGTTAGGGTTAGGGTTAGGGTTTGGGTAGGGTTGGGTTAGGGTTAGGGGTTAGGGTTAGAGTTAGGGTTAGGGGTTAGTGTTAGGGTTAGGGTAGGGTTAGGGTTGGGCTTTAGGATTAGGGGTTAGGGGTTAGGGTTGGGGTTAGGGGTTAGGAGTTAGGGTTTGGGGTAGGGGTAGGGGTAGGTTTGGGGTTGGGGTTGGGGTTAGGGTTAGGATTTGGGGTTAGGGTTAGGGTTAGGGTTGGGGTAGGGGTTAGGGTTAGGTTTAGAGGGTTAGGGTTAGGGTTAGGGTTAGTGTTGGGTTAGGGTTAGGGTTTGGGTTAGGGTTAGGGTTAGGGTTATGTGCTATGGTCTGTTTTAGAGGTCAGGGTTAGGTTTACTGGGCACGGTTAGGGTTACGTTTAGGGGCTAGCATTAGGGTTAGTGTTAGGGTTATGGGATAGGATTAGGGATAAGTGTTGGGCTTAGGGGCCGGTTTACTGTGAGGGTTAGCATTAAGGATTAGGGTTATGGTCATGGTTAAATGCTTGGGTGCGGGTAATGGTTAGGGTCAGGGTTAAGGTTCACGGATAGGGTTAATGTTAAGGGTTACGGGTAGGTTTAGGGTTCAGGGTTAGAGTTAGCATTAGGGCTTAAGGTTAGGATTAGGCGGTAGGTTAGATTTAAGGATGGATCTAGGCGTTAGGGTAAGGGCTAGCGTTAGGGTTAAGAGATAGGGTTAGGTTTAAGGCTTAGGATTAGGGTTAGGGTTTGGGGTTAAAGTAAGTGTTAGGGGTTAGGTTTAAGGATCCAAGGTTAGGGTTATTTTTAGCTGTAGTGTTAGGGTTAGGGATAAGGGATCCCATTAGCATTAAGGGTCTTCCTTACTGTAGTGTTAAGGGTTAGGCTTAGAGTTAAAGGTTAAGGTTAGGGTCAGTGTTAAGATTTAGGGTGAGGGTTAACGGTTAGGGTAAAGGTTAAGCGTTAGGGTTAGGGATTAGTGATTAGGGTTTTTGGTTATTGTTAGGGTTAGCAGTTAGGAGTTAGTGTTTTATGAAGGGGTATGGTTAGAATTAGGATTGGTGTTGGAGTTAGGGTGAGGTATAGGGGTTAGGTTTAGGGGTTAGTTTTAGGGTAAAAGGATAGGATTAGGGTTACGGGTTGGGCTTAGGTTTAGGGTTAAAGTTTACTGCTAGGGTTAGGGATAGGGTTCAGGGTTAGCTTTAGGGGTTCTGGTTAGGATTAGGTGTTAGGTTAGTGTCAGGGTTAGCTCTAGTCGTGAGGGTAAGGTTTAGGGTTAGCTTTAAGAGCTAGGGTTAGGTTTAATGGTTAGGATTAGGATTAGGGTTAAGGGTTAGGGTTAGGCTTAGGGGTTAGGGTGAAGGGTTAGGGTCAAGGGTTAGGGTTTTTGTTAGGCATAGCGTTGGGGTTAGAAGTAAGGGTTACTGTCAGTGTTAGGGTTGTAGGTAGGGTTACAGTTAAGGTTAGCGGTTTGGAATTAGGGTTAGCGATTAGGTGTCACAGTGATGACTAGGAGGTAGGGTTAGAATTATGGGATAGGGGTTGTTCTCAGGAAATGGGTTATGCATTAACGTTAGGATAAGAGGTTAAAGTTAGGCGCACGGTGAGGTTTACGTGTTAAGGGGAGAAATAGGAACAGGGTTGGGTGTTATGTTCAGGGTTAGGGTTATCTGTTAAAAGTATTGTTTATGCTTAGCGCACGGGCCCTGTCTGCATTAGGTGGGCGGGGGGAGTTTAGGGGGCTTGGATTGTACCCGGGAACCCACTCTATCATACTCTGGGTATGGGCCCGTGGGTTTCATGCAGGAAGCAGTGGTAGAGCCTCCTTGCACGCATGGCATGGGAGGATTGCAGGCTTTCTAAACTCTAAGAAAGCAAGAATTCTGAGAATTAGATTTAGGGTTAGGATTCTGGTTAGGGTTAAGGATGAAGTTTAGTGTTAGGGTGAGGGCTTAGGGTTAGGGATTAGGGTTAGGGTTAAAGGTTACACTTAAGTTTAACAGTTACACTTTGGTTTAGGGTTGAGGTTTACGGTTAGGGTTAAGATCAGGGGTTAGGGTTAGGGTTAGGGTTAAGTGTTAGGTTTAGGGTTGAAGATTAGGATTAGGGTTAGGATTAAAGGTTAGCGTGAGAGTTAACGCTTAGGGTTAAGGTTAAGAGTTAGGGTTTAGGGTTAGGGTTAGGGTTAGGGTTAGTTTTAGGGTTAGAGTTATGTGCTATGGTTTTGTTAGAGGTTAGGGTTAGGTTTACTGTCACGGTAAGGGTTACGTTTAGGGGTTAGCATTAGGGTAAGGGTTAGGGTTAAGGGATAGGATTAGGGTTAAGTGTTGGGCTTAGGGTTAGGGTTTAGTGTTAGGGTTAGCATTAAGGATTAGGGTTAGGGTCAGGGTTAAATGCTTGGGTGCGGGTAATGGTTAGGGTCAGGATTAAGGTTCACGGATAGGGTTAGTGTTAAGGGTTACGGGTAGGTTTAGGGTTCAGGGTTAGTGTTAGCATTACGGCTTAAGGTTAGGATTAGGCGGTAGGTTATATTTAGGGTTAGACCTAGGCGTTAGTGTAAGGGCTAGCGTTAGGGTTAAGAGATAGGGTTAGGTTTAATGCTTAGGATTAGGGTTAGGGTTTGGGGTTAAAGTAAGTGTTAGGGGTTAGGTTTAAGGATCCAAGGTTAGGATTATTTTTTGCTGTAGTGTTAGGGTTAGGGATAAGGGATCCCATTAGCATTAACGGTCTTCCTTACTGTAGGGTTATGTGTTAGGCTTAGAGTTAAAGGCTAACGTTAGGGTCAGTGTTAAGATTTAGGGTGAGGGTTAACGGTTAGGGTAAAGGTTAAGCGTTAGGGTTAGGGATTAGTGATTAGGGTTTTTGGTTAGTGTTAGGGTTAGCGGTTAGGAGTTAGTGTTTTATGAAGGGGTATGGTTAGAATTAGGACTGGGGTTAGAGTTAGGGTGAGGTATAGGTGTTAGGTTTAGGGGTTAGTTTTAGGGTAAAAGGATAGGATTACGGTTACAGGTTGGGCTTAGGTTTAGGGTTAAAGTTTACTGCTAGGGTTAGGGATAGGGTTCAGGGTTAGCTTTAGGGGTTCTGGTTAGGGTTAGGTGTTAGGTTAGTGTCAGGGTTAGGTCTAGTCGTGAGGGTAAGGTTTAGGGTTAGCTTTTAGAGCTAGGGTTAGGTTTAATGGTTAGGATTAGGATTAGGGTTAAGGGTTAGTGTAAGGCTCAGGGGTTAGGGTGAAGGGTTAGGGTCAAGGGTTAGGGTTTTTGTTAGGCATAGCGTTGGGGTTAGAAGTAAGGGTTACTGTCAGTGTTAGGGTTGTAGGTAGGGTTACGGTTAGGGTTAGCGGTTTAGAATTAGGGTTAGGGATTAGGTGTCACAGTGATGACTAGGAGATAGGGTTAGAATTATAGGATAGGGGTTGTTCTCAGGAAATGGGTTATGCATTAACGTTAGGATAAGAGGTTAAAGTTAGGCGCACGGTGAGGTTTACGTGTTAAGGGGAGAAATAGGAACAGGGTTGGGTGTTATGTTCAGGGTTAGGGTTATCTGTTAAAGGTATTGTTTATGCTTAGCGCACGGGCCCTGTCTGCATTAGGCGGGCGGGGGGAGTTTAGGGGGCTGGGATTGTACCCGGGAACCCACTCTATCATACTCTGGGTATGGGCCCGTGGGTTTCATGCAAGACACAGTGGTAGAGCCTCCTTTCAGGCATGGCATGGGAGGATTGCAGGCTTTCTAAACTCTAAGAAAGCACGAAGTCTGAGAATTAGATTTAGGATTAGGATTCTGGTTAGGGTTAAGGATGAAGTTTAGTGTTAGGGTGAGGGCTTAGGGTTAGGGATTAGGGTTAGGGTTAAAGGTTACTCTTAAGTTTAACGGTTACACTTTGGTTTAGGGTTGAGGTTTACGGTTAGGGTTAAGATGAGGGGTTAGGGTTGGGTACAGGTTTAGGGTTAAGTGTTAGGTTTAGGGTTGAAGATTAGGATTAGGGTTACGATTAAAGGTTAGCGTGAGAGTTAACGCTTAGGGTTAAGGTTAAGGGTTAGGGTTTAGGGTTAGGTTTAGGGTTAGGGTTAGTTTTAGGGTTAGAGTTATGTGCTATGGTTTGTGTTAGAGGTTAGCGTTAGGTTTACTGGTCACGGTGAGGGTTACGTTTAGGGGTTAGCATTAGGGTTAGGGTTAAGGGATAGGATTAGGGTTAAGTGTTGGGCTTAGGGTTAGGGTTTAGTGTTAGGGTTAGCATTAAGGATTAGGGGTAGAGTCAGGGTTAAACGCTTGGGTGCGGGTAATGGTTAGGGTCAGGGTTAAGGTTCAAGGATAGGGTTAGTGTTAAGGGTTACGGGTAGGTTTAGGGTTCAGGGTTAGAGTTAGCATTAGTGCTTAAGGTTAGGATTAGGCGGTAGGTTAGATTTAGGGTAAGATCTAGGCGTTAGGGTAAGGGCTAGCGTTAGGCTTAAGAGATAGGGTTAGGTTTAATGCTTAGGAATAGGGTTAGGGTTTTGGGTTAAAGTAAGTGTTAGGGGTTAGGTTTAAGGATCCAAGGTTAGGGTTATTTTTAGCTGTAGTGTTAGGGTTAGGGATAAGGGATCCCATTAGCATTAAGGGTCTTCCTTACTGTAGGGTTAAGGGTTAGGCTTAGAGTTAAAGGTTAAGGTTAGGGTCAGTGTTAAGATTTAGGGTGAGGGTTAACGGCTAGGGTAAAGGTTAAGCGTTAGGGTTAGGGATTAGTGATTAGGCTTTTTGGTTAGTGTTAGTGTTAGCGGTTAGGAGTTAATGTTTTATGAAGGGGTATGGTAGAATTAGGATTGGGGTTAGAGTTAGGATGAGGTATAGGGGTTAGGTTTAGGGGTTAGTTTTAGGGTAAAAGGATAGGATTGGGGTTACGGGTTGGGCTTAGGTTTAGGGTTAAAGTTTACTGCTAGGGTTAGGGATAGGGTTCAGGGTTAGCTTTAGGGGTTCTGGTTAGGGTTAGGTGTTAGGTTAGTGTCAGGGTTAGGTCTAGTCGTGAGGGTAAGGTTTAGGGTTAGCTTTAAGAGCTAGGGTCAGGTTTAATGGTTAGGATTAGGATTAGGGTTAAGGGTTAGGGTAAGGCTTAGGGGTTAGGGTGAAGGTTTAGGGTCAAGGGTTAGGGTTTTTGTTAGGCATAGCGTTGGGGTTAGAAGTAAGGGTTACTGTCAGTGTTAGGGTTGTAGGTAGGGTTACGGTTAGGGTTAGCGGTTTAGAATTAGGGTTAGGGATTAGGTGTCACAGTGATGACTAGGAGATAGGGTTAGAATTATGGGATAGGGGTTGTTCTCAGGAAATGGGTTATGCATTAACGTTAGGATAAGAGGTTAAAGTTAGGCACACGGTGAGGTTTACGTGTTAAGGGGAGAAATAGGAACAGGGTTGGGTGTTATGTTCAGGGTTAGGTTTATCTGTTAAAGGTATTGTTTATGCTTAGGGCACGGGCCCTGTCTGCATTAGGCGGGCGGGGGGAGTTTAGGGGGCTGCGATTGTACCCGGGAACCCACTCTATCATACTCTGGGTATGGGCCCGTGGGTTTCATGCAGGACACAGTGGTAGAGCCTCCTTTCACGCATGGCATGGGAGGATGGCAGGCTTTCTAAACTCTAAGAAAGCAAGAAGTCTCAGAATTAGATTTAGGGTTAGGATTCTTGTTAGGGTTAAGGATGAAGTATAGTGTTAGGGTGAGGGCTTAGGCTTAGGTATTAGGGTTAGGGTTAAAGGTTACTCTTAGGTTTAACGGTTACACTTTGTTTTAGGTTTTAGATTTACGGTTAGGGTTAAAATGAGGGTTCAGGGTTTGGTACAGGGTTAGGGTTAAGTGTTAGGTTTAGGGTTGAAGATTAGGTTTAGGGTTAGGATTAAAGGTTAGCGTGAGAGTTAACGCTTAGGGTTAAGGTTAAGTGTTAGGGTTTAGTGTTAGGGTTAGGGTTAGGGTTAGTTTTAGGGTTAGAGTTATGTGCTATGGTTTGTGTTAGAGGTTAGTGTTAGGTTTACTGCTCACGGTGAGGGTTACGTTTAGGGGTTAGCATTAGGGTTAGGGTTAAGGGATAGGAATAGGGTTAAGCGTTGGGCTTAGGGTTAGGGTTTAGTGTTAGGGTTATCATTAAGGATTAGGGTTAGGGTCAGGGTTAAATGCTTGGGTGCGGGTAATGGTTAGGGTCAGGGTTAAGGTTCACGGATAGGGTTAGTGTTAAGGGTTATGGGTAGGTTTAGAGTTCAGGGTTAGAGTTAGCATTAGGGCTTAAGGTTAGGATTAGGCGGTAGGTTACATTTAGGGTTAGATCTAGGCGTTAGGGTAAGGGCTAGCGTTAGGGTTAAGAGACAGGGTTAGGTTTAATGCTTAGGATTAGGGTTAGGGTTTGGGGTGAAAGTAAGTGTTAGGGGTTAGTTTTAAGGATCCAAGGTTAGGGTTATTTTTAGCTGTAGTGTTAGGGTTAGGGATAAGGGATCCCATTAGCATTAAGGGTCTTCCTTACTGTAGGGTTAAGGGTTAGGCTTAGAGTTAAAGGTTAAGGTTAGGGTCAGTGTTAAGACGTAGGGTGAGGGTTAATGGTTAGGGTAAAGGTTAAGCGTTAGTCTTAAGGATTAGTGATTAGGGTTTTTGGTTAGTGTTAGGGTTAGCGGTTAGGAGTTAGTGTTTTATGAAGGGGTATGGTTAGAATTAGGATTGGGGTTAGAGTTAGGGTGAGGTATAGGGGTTAGGTTTAGGGGTTAGTTTTAGGGTAAAAGGAGAGGATTAGGGATACGGGTTGGGCTTACGTTTAGGGTTAAAGTTTACTGCTAGGGTTAGGGATAGGGTTCAGGGTTAGCTTTAGGGGTTCTGGTTAGGGTTAGGTGTTAGGTTAGTGTCAGGGTTAGGTCTAGTCGTGACGGTAAGGTTTAGGGTTAGCTTTAAGAGCTAGGGTTAGGTTTAATGGTTAGGATTAGGATTAGGGTTAAGGGTTAGGGTAAGCCTTAGGGGTTAGGGTGAAGGGTTAGGGTTTTTGTTAGGCATAGCCTTGGGGTTAGATGTAAGGGTTACTGTCAGTGTTAGGGTTGTAGGTAGGGTTACGGTTAGCGTTAGCGGTTTAGAATTAGGGTTAGGGATTAGGTGTCACAGTGATGACTAGGAGATAGGGTTACAATTATGGGATAGGGGTTGTTCTCAGGAAATGGGTTATGCATTAACGTTAGGATAAGAGGTTAAAGTTAGGTGCACGGTGAGGTTTACGTGTTAAGGGGAGAAATAGGAACAGGGTTGGGTGTTATGTTCAGGGTTAGGGTTATCAGTTAAAGGTATTGTTTATGCTTAGCGCACGGGCCCTGTCTGCATTAGGCGTGCGGGGAGCAGTTTTGGGGGCTGGGATTGTACACGGGAACCCACTCTATCATACTCTGGGTATGGGCCCGAGGGTTTCATACAGGACACAGTGGTAGAGCCTCCTTTCACGCATAGCATGGGAGGATTGCAGGCTTTCTAAACTCTAAGAAAGCAAGAAGTCTGAGAATTAGATTGAGGGTTAGGATTCTGGTTAGGGTTAAGGATGAAGTTTAGTCTTAGGGTGAGGGCTTAGGGTTAGGGCTTAGGGTTAGGGTTAAAGGTTACTCTTAGGTTTAACGGTTACACTTTGCTTTAGGGTTGAGGTTTACGGTTAGGGTTAAGATGAGGGGTTAGGGTTTGGTACAGTGTTAGGGTTAAGTGTTAGGTTTAGGGTTGAAGATTAGGATTAGGGTTAGGATTATAGAATAGAGTGAGAGTTAACGCTTAGGGTTAAGGTTAAGAGTTAGGGTTTAGGGTTAGGTTTAGGGTTAGTGTTAGTTTTAGGGTTAGAGTTATGTGCTATGGTTTGTGTTAGAGGTTAGGTTTAGGTTTACTGGTGACGGTTAGGGTTACGTTTAGGGGTTAGCATTAGGTTTAGGGTTAGGGTTAGGGTTAAGGGATAGGATTACGGTTAAGTGTTGGGCTTAGAGTTAGGGATTAGTGTTAGGGTTATCATTAAGGACTAGGGGTAGGGTCAGGGTTAATTGGGTGCGGGTAATGGTTAGGATCAGGTTAAGGTTCACGGAAAGGGTTAGTGTTAAGGGTTACGGGTAGGTTTAGAGTTCAGGGTTAGAGTTAGCATTAGCGCTTAAGTTTAGGATTAGGCGGTAGGTTAGATTTAGGGTTAGATCTAGGCGTTTGGGTAAGGGCTAGCCTTAGGGTTAAGAGATAGGGTTAGGTTTAATGCTTAGGATTAGGGTTAGGGTTTGGGGTTAAAGTAAGTGTTAGGGGTTAGGTTTAGGGACGAAAGTTTAGGGTTATTTTTAGTTGTAGTGTTAGGGTTAGGGAAAAGGGATCCCATTAGCATTAAGGGTCTTCCTTACTGTAGGGTTAAGGGTTAGGCTTAGAGTTAAAGGTTAAGGTTAGGGTCAGTGATAAGATTTAGGGTGAGGGTTAACGGTTAGGGTAAAGGTTAAGCGTTAGGGTTAGGGATTAGTGATTAGGGTTTTTGGTTAGTGTTAGGGTTAGCGGTTAGGAGTTAGTGTTTTATGAAGGGGTATGGTTAGAATTAGGATTGGGGTTAGAGTTAGGGTGAGGTATAGGGGTTAGGTTTAGGGGTTAGCTTTAGCGTAAAAGGATAGGATTAGGGTTACGGGTTGGGCTTAGGTTTAGGGTTAAAGTTTACTGCTAGGGTTAGAGATAGGGTTCATGGTTAGCTTTAGGGGTTCTGCTTAGGGTTAGGTGTCAGGTTAGTGTCAGGGTTAGGTCTAGTCGTGAGGGTAAGGTTTAGGGTTAGCTTTAAGAGCTAGGGTCAGGTTTAATGGTTAGGATTAGGATTAGGGTTAAGGGTTAGGGTAAGGCTTAGGGGTTAGGGTGAAGGGTTAGGGTCAAGGGTTAGGGTTTTTGTTAGGCATAGCGTTGGGGTTAGAAGTAAGGGTTACTGTCAGTGGTAGGGTTGTAGGTAGGGTTACGGTTAGGGTTAGCGGTTTAGAATTAGGGTTAGGGATTAGGTGTCACAGTGATGACTAGGAGATAGGGTTAGAATTATGGGATAGGGGTTGTTCTCAGGAAATGGGTTATGCATTAACGTTAGGAGAAGAGGTTAAAGTTAGGCGCACGGTGAGGTTTACGTGTTAGGGGAGAAATAGGAACAGGGTTGGGTGTTATGTTCAGGGTTAGGTTTATCTGTTAAAGGTATTGTTTATGCTTAGCGCACGGGCCCTGTCTGCATTAGGCGGGTGGGGGGGAGTTTCGGGGGCTGGGATTGTACCCGGGAACCCACTCTATCATACTCTGGGTATGGGCCCGTGGGTTTCATGCAGGACACAGTGGTAGAGCCTCCTTTCACGCATGGCATGGGAGGATTGCAGGCTTTCTAAACTCTAAGAAAGCAAGAAGTCTGAGAATTAGATTTAGGGTTAGGATTATGGTTAGGGTTAAGGATGAAGTTTAGAGTTAGGATGAGGGCTTAGGGTTAGGGATTAGGGTTAGGGTTAAAGGTTACTCTTAGGTTTAACGGTTACACTTTGCTTTAGGGTTGAGGTTTACGGTTAGAGTTAAGATAAGTGGTTAGGGTTAGGGTTAAGTGTTAGGTTTCGGGTTCAATATTAGGATTAGGGTTAGGATTAAAGGTTAGCGTGAGAGTTAACGCTTAGGGTTAAGGTTAAGAGTTAGGGTTTAGGGTTAGGGTTAGGGTTAGGGTTAGTTTTAGGGTTAGAGTTATGTGCTATGGTTTGTGTTAGAGGTTAGGGTTAGGTTTACTGGTGATGGTTAGGGTTACGTTTAGGGGTTAGCAATAGGGTTAGGGTTAGGATTAGGGTTAAGGGATAGTATTAGGGTTAAGTGTTGGGCTTAGGGTTAGGGTTTAGTGTTAGGGTTATCATTAAGGACTAGGGGTAGGGTCAGGGTTAAATGCTTGGGTTCGGGTAATGGTTAGGGTCAGGGTTAAGGTTCACGGATAGGGTTAGTGTTAAGGGTTACGGGTAGGTTTAGGGTTCAGGGTTAGAGTTAGCATTAGGGCTTAAGGTTAGGATTAGGCGGTAGGTTAGATTTAGGGTTAGATCTAGGCGTTAGGGTAAGGGCTACCGTTAGGGTTTAGAGATAGGGTTAGGTTTAATGCTTAGGATTAGGGTTAGGGTTTGGGGTTAAAGTAAGTGTTAGGGGTTAGGTTTAAGGATCAAAGGTTAGGGTTATTTTTAGCTGTAGTGTTAGCGTTAGGGATAAGGGATCCCATTAGCATTAAGGGTCTTCCTTACTGTAGGGTTAAGGGTTAGGCTTAGAGTTAAAGTTTAAGGTTAGGGTCAGTGTTAAGATTTAGGATGAGGTTTTACGGTTAGGGTAAAGGTTAAGCGTTAGGGTTAGGGATTAGTGATTAGGGTTTTTGGTTAGTGTTAGGGTTAGCGGTTAGGAGTTAGTGTTTTATGAAGGGGTATGGTTAGAATTAGGATTGGGGTTAGAGTTAGGGTGAGGTATAGGGGTTAGGTTTAGGGGTTAGTTTTAGGGTAAAAGGATAGGATTAGGGTTACGGGTTGGGCTTAGGTTTAGGGTTAAAGTTTACTGCTAGGGTTAGGGATAGGGTTCAGTGTTAGCTTTAGGGGTTCTGGTTAGGGTTAGGTGTTAGGTTAGTGTCAGGGTTAGGTCTAGTCGTGAGGGTAAGGTTTAGGGTTAGCTTTAAGAGCTAGGGTTAGGTTTAATGTTTAGGATTAGGATTAGGGTTAAGGGTTATGGTAAGTCTTAGGGGTTAGGGTTAAGGGTTAGGGTTTTTTTTAGGGATAGCGTTGGGGTCAGAAGTAAGGGTTACTGTCAGTATTAGGGTTGTAGGTAGGGTTACGGTTAGGGTTAGGGGTTTAGAATTAGGGTTAGGGATTAGGTGTCACAGTGATGACTAGGAGATAGGGTTAGAATTATGGGATAGGGGTTGTTCTGAGGAAATGGGTTATGGATTAACGTTAGGATAGGATGTTAAAGATAGGCGCACGGTGAGGTTTATGTGTTAAGGGGAGAAATAGGAACAGGGTTGGGTGTTATGTTCAGGGTTAGGGTTATCTGTTAAAGGTATTGTTTATGCTTAGCGCACGGGCCCTGTCTGCATTAGGCGGGCGGGGGGAGATTAGGGGACTGGGATTGTACCCGGGAACCCACTCTATCATACTCTGGGTATGGGTCCCTGGGTTTCATGCAGGACACAGTGGTAGAGCCTCCTTTCACACATGACATGGGAGGATTGCAGGCTTTCTAAACTCTAAGAAAGCAAGAAGTCTGAGAATTAGATTTAGGGTTAGGATTATGGTTAGGGTTAAGGATGAAGTTTAGTGTTAGGGTGAGGGCTTAGGGTTAGGGCTTAGGGTTAGGGTTAAAGGTTACTCTTAGGTTTAACGGTTACACTTTGGTTTAGGGTTGAGGTTTACGGTTAGGGCTAAGATGAGGGATTAGGCTTAGGTACAGGGTTAGGGTTAAGTGTTAGGTTTAGGGTTGAAGATTAGGATTAGGGTTAGGATTAAAGGTTTGCGTGAGAGTTAACGCTTAGGGTTAAGGTTAAGAGTTAGGGTTTAGGGTTAGGGTTAGGTTTAGGGTTAGATATAGGTTTAGAGTTATGTGCTATGGTTTGTGTTAGAGGTTAGGGTTAAGTTTACTGGTCACGGTTAGGGTTACGTTTAGGGGTTAGCATTAGGGTTAGGGTTAGGGTTAAGGGATAGGATTAGGGTTAAGTGTTGGGCTTAGGGTTAGGGTTTAGTGTTAGGGTTATCATTAAGGATTAGGGGTAGGGTCAGGGTTAAATGCTTGGGTGCGGGTAATGGTTAGGGTCAGGGTTAAGGTTCACGGATAGGGTTAGTGTTAAGGGTTACGGGTAGGTTTAGGGTTCAGGGTTAGAGTTAGCATTAGGGCTTAAGGATAGGATTAGGCGGTAGGTTAGATTTAGGGTTACATCTAGGCGTTAGGGTAAGGGCTAGCGTTAGGGTTAAGAGATAGGGTTAGGTTTAATGCTTAGGATTAGGGTTAGGGTTTGGGGTTAAAGTAAGTGTTATGGGTTAGGTTTAAGGATCAAAGGTTAGGGTAAATTTTAGCTGTAGTGTTAAGGTTAGGGATAAGGGATCCCATTAGCATTAAGGGTCTTCCTTACTGTAGGGTTAAGGGTTAGGCTTAGAGTTAAAGGTTAAGGTTAGGGTCAGTGTTAAGATTTAGGGTGAGGGTTAACGGTTAGAGTAAAGGTTAAGCATTAGGGTTAGGGATTAGTGATTAGGGTTTTTGGTTAGTGTTAGAGTTAGCGGTTAGGTGTTAGTGTTTTTTGAAGGGGTATGGTTAGAATTAGGATAGGGGTTAGAGTTAGGGTGAGGTATAGGGGTTAGGTTTAGGGCTTAGGTTTAGGGGTTAGTTTTAGGGTAAAAGGATAGGATTAGGGTTATGGGTTGGGCTTAGGTATAGGGTTAAAGTTTACTGCTAGGGTTAGGGATAGGGTTCAGGGTTAGCTTTATGGGTTCTGGTTAGGGTTAGGTGTTAGGTTATTGTCAGGGTTAGGTCTAGTCGTCAGGATAAGGTTTAGGGTTATCTTTAAGAGCTAGGGTTAGGTTTAATGATTAGGATTAGGATTAGGGTTAAGGGTTAGGGTAAGGCTTAGGGGTTAGGGTGAAGAGTTAGGGTCAAGGGTTAGGGTTTTTGTTAGGCATAGCGTTGGGGTTAGAAGTAAGGGTTACTGTCAGTGTTAGCGTTGTAGGTAGGGTTACGGTTAGGGTTAGCCGTTTGGAATTAGGGTTAGGGATTAGGTGTCACAGTGATGACTAGGAGATAGGGTTAGAATTATGGGATAGGGGTTGTTCTCAGGAAATGGGTTATGCATTAACGTTAGGATAAGAGGTTAAAGTTAGGCGCACGGTGAGGTTTACGTGTTAAGGGGAGAAATAGGAACAGGGTTGGGTGTTATGTACAGGGTTAGGGTTATCTGTTAAAGGTATTGTTTATGCTTAGTGCACGGGCCCTGTCTGCATTAGGCGGGCGGGGCGAGTTTAGGGGGCTGGGATTTTACCCGGGAACCCACTCTATCATACTCTGGTATGGGCCCGTGGGTTTCATGCAGGACACAGTGGTAGAGCCTCCTTTCCCGCATGGCATGGGAGGATTGCAGGCTTTCTAAACTCTAAGAAAGCAAGAAGTCTGAGAATTAGATTTAGGGTTAGGATTCTGGTTAGGGTTAAGGATGAAGTTTAGTGTTAGGGTGAGGGCTTAGGGTTAGGGATTAGGGTTAGGGTTAAAGGTTACTCTTAGGTTTAACGGTTACACTTTGGTTTCGGGTTGAGGTTTACGGTTAGGGTTAAGATGAGGGGTTAGGGTTTGGTACAGGGTTAGGGTTAAGTGTTAGGTTTAGGGTTGAAGATTAGGATTAGGGTTAGGATTAAAGGTTAGCGTGAGAGTTAACGCTTAGGGTTAAGGTTAAGTGTTAGGGTTTAGGGTTAGGGTTAGGGTTAGTTTTAGGGTTAGAGTTATGTGGTATGGTTTGTGTTAGAGGTTAGGGTTAGGTTTACTGGTCACGGTTAGGGTTACGTTTAGGGGGTAGCATTAGGGTTAGGGTTAGGGTTAAGGGATAGGTTTACGGATAACTGTTGGGCTTAGGGTTAGGGTTTAGTGTTAGGCTTAGCAGTAAGGATTAGGGTTAGGGTCAGGGTTAAATGCTTGGGTGCGGGTAATGGTTAGGGTCAGGGTTAAGGTTCACGGATAGGGTTAGTGTTAAGGGTTACAGGTAGGTTTAGGGTTCAGTGTTAGAGTTAGCATTAGGGCTTAAGGTTAGGATTAGGCGGTAGGTTAGATTTAGGGTTAGATCTAGGCGTTAGGGTAAGGGCTAGCGTTAGGGTTAAGAGATAGGGTTAGGTTTAATGCTTAGGATTAGGGTCAGGGTTTGGGGTGAAAGTAAGTGTTAGGGGTTAGTTTTAAGGATCCAAGGTTAGGGTTATTTTTAGCTGTAGTGTTAGGGTTAGGGATAAGGGATCCCATTAGCATTAAGGGTCTTCCTTACTGTAGGGTTAAGGGTTAGGCTTAGAGTTAAAGGTTAAGGTTAGGGTCAGTGTTAAGATTTAGGGTGAGGGTTAACGGTTAGGGTAAAGGTTAAGCGTTAGGGTTAGCGATTAGTGATTAGGGTTTTTGGTTAGTGTTAGGGTTAGCGGTTAGGAGTTAGTGTTTTATTACGGTGTATGGGTAGAATTAGGATTGGGGTTAGAGTTAGGGTGAGGTATAGAGGTTAGGTTTAGGGGTTAGTTTTAGAGCAAAAGGATAGGATTAGGGTTACGGGTTGCGCTTAGGTTTAGGGTTAAAGTTTACTGCTAGGGTTAGGGATAGGGTTCAGGGTTAGCTTTAGGGGTTCTGGTTAGTGTTAGGTGTTAGGTTAGTGTCAGGGTTAGGTCTAGTCGTGAGGGTAAGGTTTAGGGTTAGCTTTAAGAGCTAGGGTTAGGTTTAATGGTTAGGATTAGGATTAGAGTTAAGGGTTAGGGTAAGGCTTAGGGGTTAGGGTGAAGGGTTAGGGTCAAGGGTTAGGGTTTTTGTTAGGCATAGCGTTGGGGTTAGAAGTAAGGGTTACTGTCAGTGTTAGCGTTGTAGGTAGGGTTACGGTTAGGGTTAGCGGTTTGGAATTAGGGTTAGGGATTAGGTGTCACAGTGATGACTAGGAGATAGGGTTAGAATTATGGGATAGGGGTTGTTCTCAGGAAATGGGTTATGCATTAACGTTAGGATAAGAGGTTAAAGTTAGGCGCACGGTGAGGTTTACGTGTTAAGGGGAGAAATAGGAACAGGGTTGGGTGTTATGTTCAGGGTTAGGGTTATCTGTTAAAGGTTTTGTTTATGCTTAGCGCACGGGCCCTGTCTGCATTAGGCGGGCGGGGGGGAGTTTCGGGGGCTGGGATTGTACCCGGGAACCCACTCTATCATACTCTGGGTATGGGCCCGTGGGTTTCATGCAGGACACAGTGGTAGAGCCTCCTTTCACGCATGGCATGGGAGGATTGCAGGCTTTCTAAACTCTAAGAAAGCAAGAAGTCTGAGAATTAGATTTAGGGTTAGGATTATGGTTAGGGTTAAGGATGAAGTTTAGAGTTAGGATGAGGGCTTAGGGTTAGGGATTAGGGTTAGGGTTAAAGGTTACTCTTAGGTTTAACGGTTACACTTTGCTTTAGGGTTGAGGTTTACGGTTAGAGTTAAGATAAGGGGTTAGGGTTAGGGTTATGTGTTAGGTTTCGGGTTCAATATTAGGATTAGGGTTAGGATTAAAGGTTAGCGTGAGAGTTAACGCTTAGGGTTAAGGTTAAGAGTTAGGGTTTACGGTTAGGGTTAGGGTTAGTTTTAGGGTTACCGTTATGTGCTATGGTTTGTGTTAGAGGTTAGGGTTAGGTTTACTGGTGATGGTTAGGGTTACGTTTAGGGGTTAGCAATAGGGTTAGGGTTAGGATTAGGGTTAAGGGATAGTATTAGGGTTAAGTGTTGGGCTTAGGGTTAGGGTTTAGTGTTAGGGTTATCATTAAGGACTAGGGGTAGGGTCAGGGTTAAATGCTTGGGTTCGGGTAATGGTTAGGGTCAGGGTTAAGGTTCACGGATAGGGTTAGTGTTAAGGGTTACGGGTAGGTTTAGGGTTCAGGGTTAGAGTTAGCATTAGGGCTTAAGGTTAGGATTAGGCGGTAGGTTAGATTTAGGGTTAGATCTAGGCGTTAGGGTAAGGGCTACCGTTAGGGTTTAGAGATAGGGTTAGGTTTAATGCTTAGGATTAGGGTTAGGGTTTGGGGTTAAAGTAAGTGTTAGGGGTTAGGTTTAAGGATCAAAGGTTAGGGTTATTTTTAGCTGTAGTGTTAGGGTTAGGGATAAGGGATCCCATTAGCATTAAGGGTCTTCCTTACTGTAGGGTTAAGGGTTAGGCTTAGAGTTAAAGTTTAAGGTTAGGGTCAGTGTTAAGATTTAGGATGAGGTTTTACGGTTAGGGTAAAGGTTAAGCGTTAGGGTTAGGGATTAGTGATTAGGGTTTTTGGTTAGTGTTAGGGTTAGCGGTTAGGAGTTAGTGTTTTATGAAGGGGTATGGTTAGAATTAGGATTGGGGTTAGAGTTAGGGTGAGGTATAGGGGTTAGGTTTAGGGGTTAGTTTTAGGGTAAAAGGATAGGATTAGGGTTACGGGTTGGGCTTAGGTTTAGGGTTAAAGTTTACTGCTAGGGTTAGGGATAGGGTTCAGTGTTAGCTTTAGAGGTTCTGGTTAGGGTTAGGTGTTAGGTTAGTGTCAGGGTTAGGTCTAGTCGTGAGGGTAAGGTTTAGGGTTAGCTTTAAGAGCTAGGGTTAGGTTTAATGTTTAGGATTAGGATTAGGGTTAAGGGTTATGGTAAAGCTTAGGGGTTAGGGTTAAGGGTTAGGGTTTTTGTTAGGGATAGCGTTGGGGTCAGAAGTAAGGGTTACTGTCAGTATTAGGGTTGTAGGTAGGGTTACGGTTAGGGTTAGGGGTTTAGAATTAGGGTTAGGGATTAGGTGTCACAGTGATGACTAGGAGATAGGGTTAGAATTATGGGATAGGGGTTGTTCTGAGGAAATGGGTTATGGATTAACGTTAGGATAGGAGGTTAAAGATAGGCGCATGGTGAGGTTTATGTGTTAAGGGGAGAAATAGGAACAGGGTTGGGTGTTATGTTCAGGGTTAGGGTTATCTGTTAAAGGTATTGTTTATGCTTAGCGCACGGGCCCTGTCTGCATTAGGCGGGCGGGGGGAGATTAGGGGGCTGGGATTGTACCCGGGAACCCACTCTATCATACTCTGGGTATGGGTCCCTGGGTTTCATGCAGGACACAGTGGTAGAGCCTCCTTTCACACATGACATGGGAGGATTGCAGGCTTTCTAAACTCTAAGAAAGCAAGAAGTCTGAGAATTAGATTTAGGGTTAGGATTATGGTTAGGGTTAAGGATGAAGTTTAGTGTTAGGGTGAGGGCTTAGGGTTAGGGCTTAGGGTTAGGGTTAAAGGTTACTCTTAGGTTTAACGGTTACACTTTGGTTTAGGGTTGAGGTTTACGGTTAGGGCTAAGATGAGGGATTAGGCTTAGGTACAGGGTTAGGGTTAAGTGTTAGGTTTAGGGTTGAAGATTAGGATTAGGGTTAGGATTAAAGGTTTGCGTGAGAGTTAACGCTTAGGGTTAAGGTTAAGAGTTAGGGTTTAGGGTTAGGGTTAGGTTTAGGGTTAGATATAGGTTTAGAGTTATGTGCTATGGTTTGTGTTAGAGGTTAGGGTTAGGTTTACTGGTCACGGTTAGGGTTACGTTTAGGGGTTAGCATTAGGGTTAGGGTTAGGGTTAAGGGATAGGATTAGGGTTAAGTGTTGGGCTTAGGGTTAGGGTTTAGTGTTAGGGTTATCATTAAGGATTAGGGGTAGGGTCAGGGTTAAATGCTTGGGTGCGGGTAATGGTTAGGGTCAGGGTTAAGGTTCACGGATAGGGTTAGTGTTAAGGGTTACGGGTAGGTTTAGGGTTCAGGGTTAGAGTTAGCATTAGGGCTTAAGGATAGGATTAGGCGGTAGGTTAGATTTAGGGTTAGATCTAGGCGTTAGGGTAAGGGCTAGCGTTAGGGTTAAGAGATAGGGTTAGGTTTAATGCTTAGGATTAGGGTTAGGGTTTGGGGTTAAAGTAAGTGTTATGGGTTAGGTTTAAGGATGAAAGGTTAGGGTAAATTTTAGCTGTAGTGTTAAGGTTAGGGATAAGGGATCCCATTAGCATTAAGGGTCTTCCTTACTGTAGGGTTAAGGGTTAGGCTTAGAGTTAAAGGTTAAGGTTAGGGTCAGTGTTAAGATTTAGGGTGAGGGTTAACGGTTAGAGTAAAGGTTAAGCGTTAGGGTTAGGGATTAGTGATTAGGGTTTTTGGTTAGTGTTAGAGTTAGCGCTTAGGTGTTAGTGTTTTTTGAAGGGGTATGGTTAGAATTAGGATAGGGGTTAGAGTTAGGGTGAGGTATAGGGGTTAGGTTTAGGGCTTAGGTTTAGGGGTTAGTTTTAGGGTAAAAGGATAGGATTAGGGTTACGGGTTGGGCTTAGGTATAGGGTTAAAGTTTACTGATAGGGTTAGGGATAGGGTTCAGGGTTAGCTTTATGGGTTCTGGTTAGGGTTAGGTGTTAGGTTATTGTCAGGGTTAGGTCTAGTCGTCAGGATAAGGTTTAGGGTTATCTTGAAGAGCTAGGGTTAGGTTTAATGATTAGGATTAGGATTAGGGTTAAGGGTTAGGGTAAGGCTTAGGGGTTAGGGTGAAGGGTTAGGGTCAAGGGTTAGGGTTTTTGTTAGGCATAGCGTTGGGGTTAGAAGTAAGGGTTACTGTCAGTGTTAGCGTTGTAGGTAGGGTTACGGTTAGGGTTAGCCGTTTGGAATTAGGGTTAGGGATTAGGTGTCACAGTGATGACTAGGAGATAGGGTTAGAATTATGGGATAGGGGTTGTTCTCAGGAAATGGGTTATGCATTAACGTTAGGATAAGAGGTTAAAGTTAGGCGCACGGTGAGGTTTACGTGTTAAGGGGAGAAATAGGAACAGGGTTGGGTGTTATGTACAGGGTTAGGGTTATCTGTTAAAGGTATTGTTTATGCTTAGTGCACGGGCCCTGTCTGCATTAGGCGGGCGGGGCGAGTTTAGGGGGCTGGGATTTTACCCGGGAACCCACTCTATCATACTCTGGGTATGGGCCCGTGGGTTTCATGCAGGACACAGTGGTAGAGCCACCTTTCCCGCATGGCATGGGAGGATTGCAGGCTTTCTAAACTCTAAGAAAGCAAGAAGTCTGAGAATTAGATTTAGGGTTAGGATTCTGGTTAGGGTTAAGGATGAAGTTTAGTGTTAGGGTGAGGGCTTAGGGTTAGGGATTAGGGTTAGGGTTAAAGGTTACTCTTAGGTTTAACGGTTACACTTTGGTTTAGGGTTGAGGTTTACGGTTAGGGTTAAGATGAGGGGTTAGGGTTTGGTACAGGGTTAGGGTTAAGTGTTAGGTTTAGGGTTGAAGATTAGGATTAGGGTTAGGATTAAAGGTTAGCGTGAGAGTTAACGCTTAGGGTTAAGGTTAAGTGTTAGGGTTTAGGGTTAGGGTTAGGGTTAGTTTTAGGGTTAGAGTTATGTGGTATGGTTTGTGTTAGAGGTTAGGGTTAGGTTTACTGGTCACGGTTAGGGTTACGTTTAGGGGGTAGCATTAGGGTTAGGGTTAGGGTTAAGGGATAGGTTTACGGATAACTGTTGGGCTTAGGGTTAGGGTTTAGTGTTCGGCTTAGCAGTAAGGATTAGGGTTAGGGTCAGGGTTAAATGCTTGGGTGCGGGTAATGGTTAGGGTCAGGTTTAAGGTTCACGGATAGGGTTAGTGTTAAGGGTTACAGGTAGGTTTAGGGTTCAGTGTTAGAGTTAGCATTAGGGCTTAAGGTTAGGATTAGGCGGTAGGTTAGATTTAGGGTTAGATCTAGGCGTTAGGGTAAGGGCTAGCGTTAGGGTTAAGAGATAGGGTTAGGTTTAATGCTTAGGATTAGGGTCAGGGTTTGGGGTGAAAGTAAGTGTTAGGGGTTAGTTTTAAGGATCCAAGGTTAGGGTTATTTTTAGCTGTAGTGTTAGGGTTAGGGATAAGGGATCCCATTAGCATTAAGGGTCTTCCTTACTGTAGGGTTAAGGGTTAGGCTTAGAGTTAAAGGTTAAGGTTAGGGTCAGTGTTAAGATTTAGGGTGAGGGTTAACGGTTAGGGTAAAGGTTAAGCGTTAGGGTTAGCGATTAGTGATTAGGGTTTTTGGTTAGTGTTAGGGTTAGCGGTTAGGAGTTAGTGTTTTATTACGGTGTATGG
The DNA here is from genome assembly GCF_041146395.1 of Eulemur rufifrons. NCBI lineage: Eukaryota > Metazoa > Chordata > Mammalia > Primates > Lemuridae > Eulemur > Eulemur rufifrons. Next base: position 659,007 of record NW_027182903.1, on the reverse strand, counting down.
GTAGAATTAGGATTGGGGTTAGAGTTAGGGTGAGGTATAGAGGTTAGGTTTAGGGGTTAGTTTTAGGGCAAAAGGATAGGATTAGGGTTACGGGTTGCGCTTAGGTTTAGGGTTAAAGTTTACTGCTAGGGTTAGGGATAGGGTTCAGGTTTAGCTTTAGGGGTTCTGGTTAGGGTTAGGTGTTAGGTTAGTGTCAGGGTTAGGTCTAGTCGTGAGGGTAAGGTTTAGGGTTAGCTTTAAGAGCTAGGGTTAGGTTTAATGGTTAGGATTAGGATTAGAGTTAAGGGTTAGGGTAAGGCTTAGGGGTTAGGGTGAAGGGTTAGGGTCAAGGGTTAGGGTTTTTGTTAGGCATAGCGTTGGGGTTAGAAGTAAGGGTTACTGTCAGTGTTAGGGTTGTAGGTAGGGTTACGGTTAGGGTTAGCGATTTGGAATTAGGGTTAGGGATTAGGTGTCACAGTGATGACTAGGAGATAGGGTTAGAATTATGGGATAGGGGTTGTTCTCAGGAAATGGGTTATGCATTAACGTTAGGATAAGAGGTTAAAGTTAGGCGCACGGTGAGGTTTACGTGTTAAGGGGAGAAATAGGAACAGGGTTGGGTGTTATGTTCAGGGTTAGGGTTATCTGTTAAAGGTTTTGTTTATGCTTAGCGCACGGGCCCTGTCTGCATTAGGCGGGCCGGGGGAGTTTAGGGGGCTGGGATTGTACCGGGGAACCCACTCTATCATACTCTGGGTATGGGCCCGTGGGTTTCATGCAGGACGCAGTGGTAGAGCCTCCTTTCACGCATGGCATGGGAGGATTGCAGGCTTTCTAAACTCTAAGAAAGCAAGAAGTCTGAGAATTAGATTTAGGGTTAGGATTATGGTTAGGGTTAAGGATGAAGTTTAGTGTTAGGGTGAGGGCTTAGGGTTAGGGATTAGGGTTAGGGTTAAAGGTTACTCTTAGGTTTAACGGTTACACTTTCGTTTAGGGTTGAGGTTTACGGTTAGGGCTAAGATGAGGGGTTAGGCTTAGGTACAGGGTTAGGGTTAAGTGTTAGGTTTAGGGTTGAAGATTAGGATTAGGGTTAGGATTAAAGGTTTGCGTGAGAGTTAACGCTTAGGGTTAAGGTTAAGAGTTAGGGGTTAGGGTTAGGGTTAGGGTTAGGGTTAGATATAGGTTTAGAGTTATGTGCTATGGTTTGTGTTAGAGGTTAGGGTTAGGTTTACTGGTCACGGTTAGGGTTACGTTTAGGGGTTAGCATTAGGGTTAGGGTTAGGGTTAAGGGATAGGATTAGGGTTAAGTGTTGGGCTTAGGGTTAGGGTTTAGTGTTAGGGTTATCATTAAGGATTAGGGTTAGGGTCAGGGTTAAATGCTTGGGTGCGGGTAATGGTTAGGGTCAGGGTTAAGGTTCACGGATAGGGTTAGTGTTAAGGGTTACGGGTAGGTTTAGGGTTCAGGGTTAGTGTTAGCATTAGGCCTTAAGGTTAGGATTAGGCGGTAAGTTAGATTTAGGGTAAGATCTAGGCGTTAGGGTAAGGGCTAGCGTTAGGGTTAAGAGATAGGGTTAGGTTTAATGCTTAGGATTAGGGTTAGGGTTTGGGGTTAAAGTAAGTGTTAGGGGTTAGGTTTAAGGATCCAAGGTTAGGGTTATTTTTAGCTGTAGTGTTAGGGTTAGGGATAAGGGATCCCATTAGCATTAAGGGTCTTCCTTACTGTAGGGTTAAGGGTTAGGCTTAGAGTTAAAGGTTAAGGTTAGGGTCAGTGTTAAGATTTAGGGTAAGGGTTAACGGTTAGGATAAAGGTTAAGCGTTAGGGTTAGGGATTAGTGATTAGGGTTTTTGGTTAGTGTTAGGGTTAGCGGTTAGGAGTTAGAGTTTTATGAAGGGGTAAGTTAGAATTAGGATTGGGGTTAGAGTTAGGGTGAGGTATAGGGGTTAGGTTTAGCGGTTAGTTTTAGGGTAAAAGGATAGGATTAGGGTTACGGGTTCGGCTTAGGTATAGGGTTAAAGTTTACTGCTAGGGTTAAGGATAGGGTTCACGGTTAGCTTTAGGGGTTCTGGTTAGTGTTAGGTGTTAGGTTAGTGTCAGGGTTAGGTCTAGTCGTGAGGGTAAGGTTTAGGGTTAGCTTTAAGAGCTAGGGTTAGGGTTAATGGTTAGGATTAGGATTAGGGTTAAGGGTTACGGTAAGGCTTAGGGGTTAGGGTGAAGGGTTAGGGTCAAGGGTTAGGGTTTTTGTTAGGCATAGCGTTGGGGTTAGAAGTAAGGGTTACTGTCAGTGTTAGGGTTGTAGGTAGGGTTACGGTTAGGGTTAGCGGTTTAGAATTAGGGTTAGGGATTAGGTGTCACAGTGATGACTAGGAGATAGGGTTAGAATTATGGGATAGGGGTTGTTCTCAGGAAATGGGTTATGCATTAACGATAGGATAAGAGGTTAAAGTTAGGCGCACTGTGAGGTTTATGTGTTAAGGGGAGAAATAGGAACAGGGTTGGGTGTTATGTTCAGGGTTAGGGTTATCTGTTAAAGGTATTGTTTATGCTTAGCGCACGGGCCCTGTCTGCATTAGGCGGGCGGGGGGAGTTTAGGGGGCTGGGATTGTACCCGGGAACCCACTCTATCATACTTTGGGTATGGGCCCGTGGGTTTCATGCAGGAAGCAGAGGTAGAGCCTCCTTTCACGCATGGCATGGGAGGATTGCAGGCTTTCTAAACTCTAAGAAAGCAAGAAGTCTGAGAATTAGATTTAGGGTTAGGATTCTGGTTAGGGTTAAGGATGAAGTTTAGTGTTAGGGTGAGGGCTTAGGGTTAGGGATTAGGGTTAGCGTTAAAGGTTACTCTTAGTTTTAACGGTTACACTTTGGTTTAGGGTTGAGGTTTACGGTTAGGGTTAAGATGAGGGGTTAGGGTTTGGTACAGGGTTAGGGTTAAGTGTTAGGTTTAGGGTTGAAGATTAGGATTAGGTTTAGGATTAAAGGTTAGCGTGAGAGTTAACGCATAGGGTTAAGGTTAAGAGTTAGGTTTAGGGTTAGGGTTAGTTTTAGGGTTAGAGTTATGTGCTATGGTTTGTGTTAGAGTTTAGAGTTAGGTTTACTGGTCACGGTTAGGGTTACGTTTAGGGGGTAGCATTAGGGTTAGGGTTAGGGTTAGGGTTAAGGGATAGGATTAGGGTTAAGTGTTGGGCTTAGGGTTAGGGTTTAGTGTTAGGGTTATCATTAAGGATTAGGGTTAGGGTCAGGGTTAAATGCTTGGGTGCGGGTAATGGTTAGGGTCAGGGTTAAGGTTCACGGAAAGGGTTAGTGTTAAGGGTTACGGGTAGGTTTAGGCTTCAGGGTTAGTGTTAGCATTGGGGCTTAAGGTTAGGATTAGGCGGTAGGTTAGATTTAGGGTTAGATCTAGGCGTTAGGGTAAGGGCTAGCGTTAGGGTTAAGAGATAGGGTTAGGTTTAATGCTTAGGATTAGGGTTAGGGTTTGGGGTTAAAGTAAGTGTTAGGGGTTAGGTTTAAGGATCCAAGGTTAGGGTTATTTTTAGCTGTAGTGTTAGGGTTAGGGATAAGGGATCCCATCAGCATTAAGGGTCTTCCTTACTGTAGGGTTAAGGGTTAGACTTAGAGTTAAAGGTTAAGGTTAGGGTCAGTGTTAAGATTTAGGGTGAGGGTTAACGGTTAGGGTAAAGGTTAAGCGTTAGGGTTAGGGATTAGTGATTAGGGATTTTGGTTAGTGTTAGGGTTAGCGGTTAGGAGTTAGTGTTTTATGAAGGGGTATGGTTAGAATTAGGATTGGGGTTAGAGTTAGGGTGAGGTATAGGGGTTAGGTTTAGGGGTCAGTTTTAGGGTAAAAGGATAGGATTAGGGTTACGGGTTGAGCTTAGGTTTAGAGTTAAAGTTTACTGCTAGGGTTAGGGATAGGGTTCAGGGTTAGCTTTAGGGGTTCTGGTTAGTGTTAGGAGTTAGGTTAGTGTCAGGGTTAGGTCTAGTCGTGAGGGTAAGGTTTAGGGTTAGCTTTAAGAGCTAGGGTTAGGTTTAATGGTTAGGATTAGGATTCGGGTTAAGGTTTAGGGTAAGGCTTAGGGGTTAGGGTGAAGGGTTAGGGTCAAGGGTTAGGGTTTTTGTTAGGCATAGAGTTCGGGTTAGAAGTAAGGGTTACTCTTAGTGTTAGGGTTGTAGGTAGGGTTAGGGTTAGGGTTAGCGGTTTAGAATTAGGGTTAGGGATTAGGTGTCACAGTGATGACTAGGAGATAGGGTTAGAATTATGGGATAGGGGTTGTTCTCAGGAAATGGGTTATGCATTAACGTTAGCATAAGAGGTTAAAGTTAGGCGCACGGTGAGATTTACGTGTTAAGGGGAGAAAAAGGAACAGGGTTGGGTGTTATGTTCGGGGTTAGGGTTATCTGTTAAAGGTATTGTTTATGCTTAGCGCCCGGGGCCTGTCTGCATTAGGTGGGCCGGGGGAGTTTAGGGGGTTGGGATTGTACCCGGGAACCCACTCTATCATACTCTGGGTATGGGCCCGTGGGTTTCATGCAGGACACAGTGGTAGAGCCTCCTTTCACGCATGGCATGGGAGGATTGCAGGCTTTCTAAACTCTAAGAAAGCAAGAAGTCTGAGAATTAGATTTAGGGTTAGGATTCCGATTATGGTTAAGGATGAAGTTTAGTGTTAGGGTGAGGGCTTAGGGCTAGGGTTTAGGGTTAGGGTTAAAGGTTACTCTTAGGTTTAACTGTTACTCTCTGGTTTAGGGTTGAGGTTTACGGTTAGGGTTAAGATGAGGGGTTTGGGTTTGGTACAGGGTTAGGGTTAAGTGTTAGGTTTAGGGTTGAAGATTAGGATTAGGGTTAGGATTAAAGGTTAGCATGAGAGTTAACGCTTAGGGTTAAGGTTAAGGGTTAGGCTTTAGGGTTAGGGTTAGGGTTAGTTTTAGGGTTAGAGTTATGTGCTATGGTTTGTGTTAGATGTTAGGGTTAGGTTTACTGGTGACGGTTAGGGTTACGTTTAGGGGGTAGCATTAGGGTTAGGGTTAGGGTTAAGGGATAGGATTAGGTATAAGTGTTGGGCTTAGGGTTAGGGATTAGTGTTAGGTTTAGCATTAAGGATTAGGGTTAGGGTCAGGGTTAAATGCTTGGGTGCGGTTAATGTTTAGGGTCAGGGTTAAGGTTCACAGATAAGGTTAGTGTTAAGGGTTACGGGTAGGTTTAGGGTTCAGGGTTAGAGTTAGCATTAGGGCTTAAGGATAGGATTAGGCGGTAGGTTAGATTTAGGGTTAGATCTGGGCGTTAGGGTAAGGGCTAGCGTTAGGGTTAAGAGATAGGTTTAGGTTTAATGCTTAGGATTAGGGTTAGGGTTTGGGGTTAAAATAAGTGTTAGGGGTTAGGTTTAAGGATCCAAGGTTAGGGTTATTTTTAGCTGTAGTGTTAGGGTTAGGGATAAGGGATCCCATTAGCATTAAGGGTCTTCCTTACTGTAGGGTTAAGGGTTAGGCTTAGAGTTAAAGGTTAATGTTAGGGTCAGGGTTAAGATTTAGGGTGAGGGTTAACGGTTAGGGTAAAGGTTAAGCGTTAGGGTTAGGGATTAGTGATTAGGGTTTTTGGTTAGTGTTAGGGTTAGCGGTTAGGAGTTAGTGTTTTATGAAGGGGTATGGTTAGAATTAGGATTGGGGTTAGAGTTAGGATGAGGTATAGGGGTTAGGTTTAGGGATTAGTTTTAGGGTAAAAGGATAGGATTAGGGTTACGGTTAGGGTTAGCGGTTTAGAATTAGGGTTAGGGATTAGGTGTCACAGTGATGACTAGGAGATAGGGTTAGAATTATGGGATAGGGGTTGTTCTCAGGAAATGGGTTATGCATTAACGTTAGGATAAGAGGTTAAAGTTAGGCGCACGGTGAGGTTTACGTGTTAAGGGGAGAAATAGGAACAGGGTTGGGTGTTATGTTCAGGATTAGGGTTATCTCTTAAAGGTATTGTTTATGCTTAGTGCACGGGGCCTGTCTGCATTAGGCGGGCGGGGGGAGTTTAGGGGGATGGGATTGTACCCGAGAACCCACTGTATCATACTCTGGGTATGGGCCCGTGGGTTTCATGCAGGACACAGTGGTAGAGCCTCCTTTCACGCATGGCATGGGAGGATTGCAGGCTTTCTAAACTCTAAGAAAGCAAGAAGTCTGAGAATTAGATTTAGGGTTAGGATTATGGTTAGGGTTAAGGATGAAGTTTAGTGTTAGCGTGAGGGCTTAGGGTTAGGGATTAGGGTTAGGGTTAAAGCTTACTCTTAGGTTTAACGGTTACACTTTGGTTTAGGGTTGAGGTTTACGGTTAGGGTTAAGATGAGGGGTTAGGGTTTGTTACAGGGTTAGGGTTAAGTGTTAGGTTTAGGGTTGAAGATTAGGATTAGGGTTAGGATTAAAGATTAGCATGAGAGTTAACGCTTAGGGTTAAGGTTAAGAGTTAGGGTTTAGGGTTAGGTTTAGGGTTAGGGTTAGTTTTAGGGTTAGAGTTATGTGGTATGGTTTGTGTTAGAGGTTAGGGATAGGTTTACTGCTCACGGTTAGGGTTACGTTTAGGGGGTAGCATTAGGGTTAGGGTTAGGGTTAAGGGATAGGATTAGGGTTAAGTGTTGGCCTTAGGATTAGGGTTTAGTGTTAGGGTTATCATTAAGGATTAGGGTTAGAATCAGGGTTAAATGCTTGGGTGCGGGTAATGGTTAGGGTAAGGGTTAAGGTTAACTGATAGGGTTAGTGTTATGGGTTACTGGTAGGTTTAGGGTTCAGGGATAGTGTTAGCATTAGGGCTTAAGGTTAGGATTAGGCGGTAAGTTAGATTTAGGGTTAGATCTAGGCGTTAGGGTAAGGGTTAGTGTTAGGGTTAAGAGATAGGGTTAGGTTTAATGCTTAGGATTAGGGTTAGGGTTTGGGGTGAAAGTAAGTGTTAGGGGTTAGGTTTAAGGATCCAAGGTTAGGGTTATATTTAGCTGTAGTGTTAGGGTTAGGGATAAGGGATCCCATTAGCATTAAGGGTCTTCCTTACTGTAGGGTTAAGGGTTAGGCTTAGAGTTAAAGGTTAAGGTTAGGGTCATTATTAAGATTTAGGTTGAGGGTTAACGGTTAGGGTAAAGGTTAAGCTTTAGGGTTAGGGATTAGTGATTAGGGTTTTTGGTTAGTGTTAGGGTTAGCAGTTAGGAGTTAGTGTTTTATGAAGGGGTATGGTTAGAATTAGGATTGGGGTTAGAGTTAGGGTGAGGTATAGGGGTTAGGTTTAGGGGTTAGTTTTAGGGTAAAAGGATAGGATTAGGGTTACGGGTTGGGCTTAGGTTTAGGGTTAAAGTTTACTGCTAGGGTTAGGGATAGGGTTCAGGGTTAGCTTTAGGGGTTCTGGTTAGGGTTAGGTGTTAGGTTAGTGTCAGCGTTAGGTCTAGTCGTGAGGGTAAGGTTTAGGGTTAGCTTTAAGAGCTAGGGTTAGGTTTAATGGTTAGGATTAGGATTCGGGTTAAGGGTTAGGGTAAGGCTTAGGGGTTAGGGTGAAGGGTTAGGGTCAAGGGTTAGGGTTTTTGTTAGGCATAGCGTTGGGGTTAGAAGTAAGGGTTACTGTCAGTGTCAGGGTTGTAGGTAGGGTTACGGTTAGGGTTAGCGGTTTAGAATTAGGGTTAGGGATTAGGTGTCACAGTGATGACTAGGAGATAGGGTTAGAATTATGGGATAGGGATGTTCTCAGGAAATGGGTTATGCATTAACGTTAGCATAAGAGGTTAAAGTTAGGCGCACGGTGAGGTTTACGTGTTAAGGGGAGAAATAGGAACAGGGTTGGGTGTTATGTTCAGGGTTAGGGTTATCTGTTAAAGGTATTGTTTATGCTTAGCGCATGGGGCCTGTCTGCATTAGGCGGGCGGGGGGAGTTTAGGGGGCTCGGGTTGTACCCGGGAACCCACTCTATCATACTCTGGGTATGGGCCCGTGGGTTTCATGCAGGACACAGTGGTAGAGCCTCCTTTCACGCATGGCATGGGAGGATTGCAGGCTTTCTAAACTCTAAGAAAGCAAGAAGTCTGAGAATTAGATTTAGGGTTAGGATTATGGTTAGGGTTAAGGATGAAGTTTAGTGTTAGGGTGAGGGCTTAGGGTTAGGGATTAGGGTTAGGGTTAAAGGTTACTCTTAAGTTTAACAGTTACACTTTGGTTTCGGGTTGAGGTTTACGGTTAGGGTTAAGATGAGGGGTTAGGGTTAGGTACAGGGTTAGGGTTAAGTGTTAGGTTTAGGGTTGAAGATTAGGATTAGGGTTAGGATTAAAGGTTAGCCTGAGAGTTAACGCTTAGTGTTAAGGTTAAGAGTTACGGTTTAGGGTTAGGGTTAGGGTTAGGGTTAGTTTTAGGGTTAGAGTTATGTGCTATGGTTTGTGTTAGAGGTTAGGGTTAGGTTTACTGGTCACGGTTAGGATTACGTTTAGGGGGTAGCATTAGGGTTAGGGTTAGGGTTAAGGGATAGATTTAGGGATAAGTGTTCAGCTTAGGGTTAGGGTTTAGTGTTAGGGTTAGCATTGAGGATTAGGGTTAGGGTCAGGGTTAAATGCTTGGGGGCGAGTAATCGTTAAGGTCAGGGTTAAGGTTCACGGATAGGGTTAGTGTTAAGGGTTACAGGTAGGTTTAGGGTTCAGGGTTAGTGTTAGCATTAGGCCTTAAGGTTAGGATTAGGCGGTAGGTTAGATTTAGGGTTAGATCTAGGCGTTAGGGTAAGGGCTAGCGTTAGGGTTAAGAGATAGGGTTAGGTTTAATGCTTAGGATTAGGGTTAGGGTTTGGGGTTAAAGTAAGTGTTAGGGGTTACGTTTAAGGATCCAAGGTTAGGGTTATTTTTAGCTGTAGTGTTAGGGTTAGGGATAAGGGATCCCATCAGCATTAAGGGTCTTCCTTACTGTAGGGTTAAGGCTTAGACTTAGAGTTAAAGGTTAAGGTTAGGGTCAGTGTTAAGATTTAGGGTGAGGGTTAACGGTTAGGGTCAAGGTTAAGCGTTAGGGTTAGGGATTAGTGATTAGGGTTTTTGGTTAGTGTTAGGGTTAGCGGTTAGGAGTTAGTGTTTTATGAAGGGGTATGGTTAGAATTAGGATTGGGGTTAGAGTTAGGGTGAGGTATAGGGGTTAGGTTTAGGGGTCAGTTTTAGGGTAAAAGGATAGGATTAGGGTTACGGGTTGAGCTTACGTTTAGAGTTAAAGTTTACTGCTAGGGTTAGGGATAGGGTTCAGGGTTAGCTTTAGGGGTTCTGGTTAGTGTTAGGAGTTAGGTTAGTGTCAGGGTTAGGTCTAGTCGTGAGGGTAAGATTTAGGGTTAGCTTTAAGAGCTAGGGTTAGGTTTAATGGTTAGGATTAGGATTCGGGTTAAGGGTTAGGGTAAGGCTTAGGGGTTAGGGTGAAGGGTTAGGGTCAAGGGTTAGGGTTTTTGTTAGGCATAGCGTTCGGGTTAGAAGTAAGGGTTACTGTCAGTGTCAGGGTTGTAGGTAGGGTTACGGTTAGGGTTAGCGGTTTAGAATTAGGGTTAGGGATTAGGTGTCACAGTGATGACTAGGAGATAGGGTTAGAATTATGGGATAGGGGTTGTTCTCAGGAAATGGGTTATGCATTAACGTTAGGATAAGAGGTTAAAGTTAGGCGCACGGTGAGGTTTACGTGTTAAGGGGAGAAATAGGAACAGGGTTGGGTGTTATGTTCAGGGTTAGGGTTATCTGTTAAAGGTATTGTTTATGCTTAGCGCACGGGCCCTGTCTGCAGTAGGCGGGCGGGGGGAGTTTAGGGGGCTGGGATTGTACCCAGGAACCCACTCTATCATACTCTGGGTATGGGCCCGTGGGTTTCATACAGGACACAGTGGTAGAGCCTCCTTTCACGCATGGCATGGGAGGATGGCAGGCTTTCTAAACTCTAAGAAAGCAAGAAGTCTGAGAATTAGATTTAGGGTTAGGATTCTGGTTAGGGTTAAGGATGAAGTTTAGTGTTAGGGTGAGGGCTTAGGGTTAGGGATTAAGGTTAGGGTTAAAGGTTACTCTTAGGTTTAAGGGTTACACTTTGGTTTCGGGTTGAGGTTTACGGTTAGGGTTAAGATGAGGGGTTAGGGTTTGGTACAGGGTTAGGGTTAAGTGTTAGGTTTAGGGTTGAAGATTAGGATTAGGGTTAGGATTAAAGGTTAGCGTGAGAGTTAACGCTTAGGGTTAAGGTTAAGGGTTAGGCTTTAGGGTTAGGGTTAGGGTTAGTTTTAGGGTTAGAGTTATGTGCTATGGTTTGTGTTAGATGTTAGGGTTAGTTTTACTGGTGACGGTTAGGGTTACGGTTAGGGGGTAGCATTAGGGTTAGGGTTAGGGTTAAGGGATAGGATTAGGAATAAGTGTTGGGCATAGGGTTAGAGTTTGGTGTTAGGGTTAGCATTAGGGTTAGGGTTAGGGGTTAGGGTTAGGGTTAGGAGTTAGGGTTAGGGGTTAGGGTTTACGGTTTAGGGTTAGGGTTAGGGGTTAGGGTTAGTGTTAGGGTTGGGGTTAGGGTTAGAGGTTAGGGTTAGGATTAGGGGTTAGGGTTAGGGTTAGGGTTAAGGGTTCGGGTAAGGGTTAGGGGTTAGTGTTAGGGGTTAGGGTTAGGGTTAGGGGTTAGGGTTAGGGGTTAGGGTTAGTGTTAGGGTTTGGGTTAGGGTTAGGTTTAGTGGTTAGGGTTAGGGTTTGGTTTAGGGTTAGGGTAGGGGTTAGGGTTAGCGTTAGGGGTTAGGGTTAGGGTTAGGGTCAGGGTAAGGGTCAGGGTCAGGGTCAGGGTCAGGGTTAAAGTTTACTCTTATGTTAGGGTTAGTGTTAGGGTTAGGGGTTAGGGTTAGGGTTAGGGGTTAGGGTTAGGGTTAGGGGTTAGGGTAGGGTTAGGGTAGAGTTGGGTTGGGTTAGGGTTAGGGTTAGGGTTTAGGGTTAGGGGTTAGGGTTAGGGTTAGTGTTGGGTTCGGGTTACGGTTAGGGGTTAGGGTTAGGGTTAGGGTAGGGTTAGGGTTAGGGTTAGGGGTTAGGGTTAAGGGTTAGGGTTAGGGTTAGGGGTAGGGTTATGGTTAGGGGTTAGGGTTAGGGTTAGGGTAGGGGTTAGGGTTAGGGTTCGGGTTAGGGTTAGGGTTGGGTTAGGGTTAGGGTTAGGGGTTAGGGTTAGGTTTAGTGGTTAGCGTTAGGGTTAGGGGTTAGGGTTATGGTTTGGGTTAGGTTTAGGGTTAGGGGTTACGGTTAGGGTTAGGGTTAGGGGTTAGGGTTAGGGTTAGGGGTTAGGGTTAGGGTTTGGGTTAGGGTTAGGGGTTACGGTTAGGGTTAGGGTAGTGTTAGGTTTGGGTTAGGGTTAGGGTTAGGGGTTAGGGTTAGGGTTTAAGGTTGGGGTTAGGGTTAGGGGTTAGAGTTAGGGTTAGGGGTTAGCCTTAGGGTTAGGGGTTGGGGTTGGGGTTGGGGTTAGGGTTAGGATTAGGGGTTAGGGTTAGGGGTTGGGTTAGGGTTAGGGTTAGGGCTAGGGTTAGGGCTAGGGTTAGGGTTGGGGTTAGGGGTTAGGAGTTAGGGTTTGGGGTAGGGGTAGGGGTAGGGTTGGGGTTGGGGTTGGGGTTAGGGTTAGGGTTTGGGGTTAGGGTTAGGGTTAGGGTTGGGGTAGGGGTTAGGGTTAGGGTTAGGGGGTTAGGATTAGGGTTAGGGTTGGGTTAGGGTTAGGGTTTGGGTTAGGGTTAGGGTTAGGGTTATGTGCTATGGTTTGTGTTAGAGGTCAGGGTTAGGTTTACTGGTCACGGTTAGGGTTACGTTTGGGGGTTAGCATTAGGGTTAGGGTTAGGGTTAGGGTTAAGGGATAGGATTAGGGTTAACTGTTGGAATTAGGGTTAGGGTTTAGTGTTAGGATTATCATTAAGGATTAGGGTTAGGGTCAGGGTTAAATGCTTGGGTGCGGGTAATGGTTAGGGTCAGGGTTAAGGTTCACGCATAGGGTTAGTGTTAAGGGTTACGGGTAGGTTTAGGGTTCAGGGTTAGAGTTAGCATTAGGGCTTAAGGTTAGGATTAGGCGGTAGGTTAGATTTAGGGTTAGATCTAGGCGTTAGGGTAAGGGCTAGCGTTAGGGTTAAGAGATAGGTTTAGGTTTAATGCTTAGGATTAGGGTTAGGGTTTGGGGTGAAAGTAAGTGTTATGGGTTAGGTTTAAGGATCCAAGGTTAGGGTTATTTTTAGCTGTAGTGCTAGGGTTAGGGATAAGGGATCCCATTAGCATTAAGGGTCTTCCTTCCTGTAGGGTTAAGGGTTAGGCTTAGAGTTAAAGGTTAAGGTTAGGGTCAGTGTTAAGATTTAGGATGAGGTTTAACGGTTAGGGTAAAGGTTAAGCATTAGGGTTAGGGATTAGTGATTAGGGTTTTTTGTTAGTGTTAGGGTTAGCGGTTAGGAGTTAGTGTTTTATGAAGGGGTATGGTTAGAATTAGGATTGGGGTTAGAGTTAGGGTGAGGTATAGGGGTTAGGTTTAGGGGTTAGTTTTAGGGTAAAAGGATAGGATTAGGGTTACGGGTTGGGCTTAGGTTTAGGGTTAAAGTTTACTGCTAGGGTTAGGGATAGGTTGCAGGGTTACCTTTAGGGGTTCTGGTTAGGGTTAGATGTTAGGTTAGTGTCAGGGTTAGGTCTAGTCTTGAGGGTCAAGTTTAGGGTTAGCTTTAAGAGCTTGGGTTAGGTTTAATGGTTAGGATTAGGATTAGGGTTAAGGGTTAGGGTAAGGCTTAGGGGTTAGGGTGAAGAGTTAGGGTTTTTGTTAGGCATAGCGTTGGGGTTAGAAGTAAGGGTTACTGTCAGTGTTAGGGTTGTAGGTAGGGTTACGATTAGGGTTAGCGGTTTTGAATTAGGGTTAGGGATTAGGTGTCACAGTGATGACTAGGATATAGGGTTAGAATTATTGGATAGGGGTTTTCTCAGGAAATGGGTTATGCATTAACGTTAGGATAAGAGGATAAAGTTAGGCGCACAGTGAGGTTTACGTGTTAAGGGGAGAAATAGGAACAGGGTTGGGTGTTATGTTCAGGGTTAGGGTTATCTGTTAAAGGTATTGTTTATGCTTAGCGCACGGGCCCTGTCTGCAGTAGGCGGGGGGAGTTTAGGGGGCTGGGATTGTACCCGGGAACCCACTCTATCATATCTGGTTATGGGCCCGTGGGTTTCATGCAGGACACAGTGGTAGAGCCTTCTTTGACGCATGGCATGGGAGGATTGCAGGCTTTCTAAACCCTAAGAAAGCAAGAAGTCTGAGAATTAGATTTAGGGTTAGGATTCTGGTTAGGGTTAAGGATGAAGTTTAGTGTTAGGGTGAGGGCTTAGGGTTAGGGAATAGGGTTAGGGTTAAAGGTTACTCTTAAGTTTAACGGTTACACTTTGGTTTAGGGTTGAGGTTTACGGTTAGGGTTAAGATGAGGGGTTAGGGTTTGGTACAGGGTTAGAGTTAAGTGTTACGTTTAGTGTTGAAGATTAGGATTAGGGTTAGGATTAAAGGTTAGCGTGAGAGTTATGGCTTAGGGTTAAGGTTAAGACTTAGGTTTAGGGTTAGGGTTAGTTTTAGGGTTAGAGTTATGTGCTATGGTTTGTGTTAGAGGTTAGGGTTAGGTTTACTGGTCTCGGTTAGGGTTACGTTTAGGGGGTAGCATTAGGGTTAGGCTTAGGGTTAAGGGATAGGATTAGGGATAAGTGTTGGGCTTAGGGTTAGGGTTTAGTGTTAGGGTTAGCATTAAGGATTAGGGTTAGGGTCAGGGTTAAATGCATGGGTGCGGGTAATGTTTAGGGTCAGGGTTAAGGTTCACGGATAGGGTTAGTGTTAAGGGTTACGGGTAGGTTTAGGGTTCAGGGTTAGAGTTAGCATTAGGGCTTAAGGTTAGGATTAGGCGGTAGGTTAGATTTAGGGATAGATCTACGCGTTAGGGTAAGGGCTAGCGTTAGGGTTAAGAGATAGGGTTAGGTTTAATGCTTAGGATTAGGGTTAGGGTTTGGGGTTAAAGTAAGTGTTAGGGGTTAGGTTTAAGGATCCAAGGTTAGGGTTATTTTTAGCTGTAGTGTTAGGGTTAGGGATAAGGGATCCCATTAGCATTAAGGGTCTTCCTTACCGTAGGGTTAAGGGTTAGGCTTAGAGTTAAAGGTTAAGGTTAGGGTCAGTGTTAAGATTTAGGGTGAGGGTTAACGGTTAGGGTAAAGGTTAAGCGTTAGGGTTAGGGATTAGTGATTAGGGTTTTTGGTTAGTGTTAGGGTTAGCGGTTAGGAGTTAGTGTTTTATGAAGGGGTATGGTTAGAATTAGGATTGGGGTTAGAGTTAGGGTGAGGTATAGGGGTTAGGTTTAGGGGTTAGTTTTAGAGTAAAAGGATAGGATTAGGGTTACGGGTTGGGCTTAGGTTTAGGGTTAAAGTTTACTGCTAGGGTTAGGGATAGGGTTCAGGGTTAGCTTTAGGGGTTCTGGTTAGGGTTAGGTGTTAGGTTAGTGTCAGGGTTAGGTCTAGTCGTGAGGGTAAGGTTTAGGGTTAGCTTTAAGAGCTAGGGTTAGGTTTAATGGTTAGGATTAGGATTAGGGTTAAGGGTTAGGATTAGGCTTAGGGGTTAGGGTGAAGGGTTAGGGTCAAGGGTTAGGGTTTTTGTTAGGCATGGCGTTGGGGTTAGAAGTAAGGGTTACTGTCAGTGTTAGGGTTGTAGGTAGGGTTACAGTTAGGGTTAGCGGTTTAGAATTAGGGTTAGCGATTAGGTGTCACAGTGATGACTAGGAGATAGGGTTAGAATTATGGGATAGGGGTTGTTCTCAGGAAATGGGTTATGCATTAACGATAGGATAAGAGGTTAGGGTTAGGAGCACGGTGAGGTTTACGTGTTAAGGGGAGAAATAGGAACAGGGTTGGGTGTTATGTTCAGGGTTAGGGTTATCTGTTAAAGGTATTGTTTATGCTTAGCGCACGGGCCCTGTCTGCATTGGGCGGGCGGGGGGAGTTTAGGGGGCTGGGATTGTACCCGGGAACCCACTCTATCATACTCTGGGTATGGGCCCGTAGGTTTCATGCAGGACGCAGTGGTAGAGACTCCTTTCACGCATGGCATGGGAAGATTGCAGGCTTTCTAAACTCTAAGAAAGCAAGAAGTCTGAGAATTAGATTTAGAGGTAGGATTCAGGTTAGGGTTAAGGATGAAGTTTAGTGTTAGGGTTAGGGCTTAGGGTTAGGGATTAGGGTTAGGGTTAAAGGTTACTCTTAGGTTTAACGGTTACACTTTGGTTTAGGGTTGAGGTTTACGGTTAGGGTTAAGATGAGGGGTTAGGGTTTGGTACAGGGTTAGGGTTAACTGTTAGGTTTAGGGTTGAAGATTAGGATTAGGGTTACGATTAAAGGTTAGCGTGAGAGATAACACTTAGGGTTAAGGTTAAGAGTTAGGGTTTAGGGTTAGTTTTAGGGTTAGGGTTAGTTTTAGGGTTAGAGTTATGTGCTATGGTTTGTGTTAGAGGTTAGGGTTAGTTTTACTGGTCACGGTTAGGGTTTCGTTTAGGGGGTAGCATTAGGGTTAGGGTTAGGGTTAGGGTTAAGGGATAGGATTAGGGATAAGTGTTGGGCTTAGGGTTAGGGTTTAGTGTTAGGGTTACCATTAAGGATTAGGGTTAGGGTCAGGGTTAAATGCTTGGGTGCGGGTAATGGTAAGGGTCAGGGTTAAGGTTCACGGATAGGGTTAGTGTTAAGGGTTACGTGTAGGTTTAGGGTTCAGGGTTAGATTTAGCATTAGGGCTTAAGGTTAGGATTAGGCGGTAGGTTAGATTTAGGGTTAGATCTAGGCCTTAGGGTAAGGGCTAGCGTTAGGGTTAAGAGATAGGGTTAGGTTTAATGCTTAGGATCAGGGTTAGGATTTGGGGTTAAAGTAAGTGTTATGGGTTATGTTTAAGGATCAAATGTTAGGGTTATTTTTAGCTGTAGTGTTAGGGTTAGGGATAAGGGATCCCATTAGCATTAAGGGTCTTCCTTACTGTAGGGTTAAGGGTTAGGCTTAGAGTTAAAGGTTAAGGTTAGGGTCAGTGTTAAGATTTAGGGTGAGGGTTAACGGTTAGGGTAAAGGTTAAGCGTTAGGGTTAGGGATTAGTGATTAGGGTTTTTGGTTAATGTTAGGGTTAGCGGTTAGGAGTTAGTGTTTTATGAAGGGGTATGGTTAGAATTAGGATTGGGGTTAGAGTTAGGGTGAGGTATAGGGGTTAGGTTTAGGGGTTAGTTTTAGGGTAAAAGGATAGGATTAGGGTTACGGGTTGGGCTTAGGTTTAGGTTTAAAGTTTACTGCTAGGGTTAGGGATAGGGTTCAGGGTTAGCTTTAGGGGTTCTGGTTAGGGATAGGTGTTAGGTTAGTGTCAGGGTTAGGTCTAGTCGTGAGGGTAAGGTTTAGGGTTAGCTTTAAGAGCCAGGGTTAGGTTTAATGGTTAGGATTAGGATTAGGATTAAGGGTTAGGGTAAGGCTTAGGGGTTAGGGTGAAGGGTTAGGGTCAAGGGTTAGGGATTTTGTTAGGCATAGCGTTGGTGTTAGAAGTAAGGGTTACAGTCAGTGTCAGGGTTGTAGGTAGGGTTACGGTTAGGGTTAGCGGTTTACAATCAGAGTTAGGGATTAGGTGTCACAGTGATGACTAGGAGATAGGGTTAGAATTATGGGATAGGGGTTGTTCTCAGGAAATGGGTTATGCATTAACGTTAGGATAAGAGGTTAGAGTTAGGCGCACGGTGAGGTTTATGTGTTAAGGATAGAAATAGGAACAGGGTTGGGTGTTATGTTCAGGGTTAGGGTTATCTGTTAAAAGTATTGTTTATGCTTAGCGCACGGGCCCTGTCTGCATTGGGCGGGTGGGGGGAGTTTAGTGGGCTGAGATTGTACCCGGGAACCCACTCTATCATACTCTGGGTATGAGCCCGTGGGTTTCATGCAGGACGCAGTGGTAGAGCCTCCTTTCACGCATGGCATGGGAGGATTGCAGGCTTTCTAAACTGTAAGAAAGCAAGAAGTCTGTGAATTACATTTAGGGTTAGGATTCTGGTTAGGGTTAAGGATGAAGTTTAGTGTTAGGGTGAGGGCTTAGGGTTAGGGCTTAGGGTTAGGGTTAAAGGTTACTCTTAGGTTTAACGGTTACACTTTGGTTTAGGGTTGAGGTTTACGGTTAGGGTTAAGATGAGGGGTTAGGGTTTGGTACAGGGTTAGGGTTAAGTGTTAGGTTTAGGGTTGAAGATTAGGATTAGGGTTAGGATTAAAGGTTAGCGTGAGAGTTAACGCTTAGGGTTAAGGTTAAGAGTTACGGTTTAGGGTTAGGGTTAGGGTTAGGGTTAGTTTTAGGGTTACAGTTATGTGCTATGGTTTGTGTTAGAGGTTAGGGTTAGGTTTACTGGTCACGGTTAGGGTTACGGTTAGGGGGTAGCATTAGGGTTAGGGTTAGGGTTAAGGGATAGGATTAGGGTTAAGTGTTGGGCTTAGGGTTAGGGTTTAGTGTTAGGGTTAGCATTAAGGATTACGGTTAGGGTCAGGGTTAAATGCTTGGGTGCGGGTAATGGTTAGGGTCAGGGTTAATGTTCACGGATAGGGTTAGTGTTAAGGGTTACAGGTAGGTTTAGGGTTTAGGGTTAGAGTTAGCATTAGGACTTAAGGTTAGGATTAGACGGTAGGTTAGATTTAGGGTTAGACCTAGGCGTTAGGGTAATTGCTAGCGTTAGGGTTAAGAGATAGGGTTAGATTTAATGCTTAGGATTAGGGTTAGGGTTTGGGGTTAAAGTAAGTGTTAGGGGTTAGGTTTAAGGATCCAAGGTTAGGGTTATTTTTAGCTGTAGTGTTAGGGTTAGGGATAAGGGATCCCATTAGCATTAAGGGTCTTCCTTACTGTAGGGTTAAGGGTTAGGCTTAGAGTTAAAGGTTAAGGTTAGGGTCAGTGTTAAGATTTAGGGTGAGGGTTAACGGTTAGGGTAAAGGTTAAGCGTTAGGGTTAGGGATTAGTGATTAGAGTTTTTGGTTAGTGTTAGGGTTAGCGGTTAGGAGTCAGTGTTTTAGGAAGGGGTATGGTTAGAATTAGGATTGGGGTTAGAGTGAGGGTGAGGTATAGGGGTTAGGTTTAGGGGTTAGTTTTAGGGTAAAAGGATAGGATTAGGGTTACGGGTTGGGCTTAGATTTAGGGTTAAAGTTTACTGCTAGGGTTAGGGATAGGGTTCAGGGTTAGCTTTAGGGGTTCTGGTTAGGGTTAGGTGTTAGGTTAGTGTCAGGTTTAGGTCTAGTCGTCAGGATAAGGTTTAGGGTTATCTTTAAGAGCTAGGGTTAGGTTTAATGGTTAGCATTAGGATTAGGGTTAAGGGTTAGGGTAAGGCTTAGGGGTTAGGGTGAAGGGTTAGGGTCAAGGGTTAGGGTTTTTGTTAGGCATAGCGTTGGGGTTAGAAGTAAGGGTTACTGTCAGTGTTAGGGTTGTAGGTAGGGTTACGGTTACGGTTTGCGGTTTAGAATCAGGGTTAGGGATTAGGTGTCACAGTGATGACTAGGAGATAGGGTTAGAATTATGGGATAGGGGTTGTTCTCAGGAAATGGGTTATGCATTAACGTTAGGATAAGAGGTTAAAGTTAGGCGCACAGTGAGGTTTACGTGTTAAGGGGAGAAATAGGAACAGGGTTGGGTGTTATGTTCAGGGTTAGGGTTATCTGTTAAAGGTATTGTTTATGCTTAGCGCACGGGCCCTGTCTGCATTAGGCGGGCGGGGGGATTTTAGGGGGCTGGGCTTGTACCCGGGAACCCACTCTATCATACTCTGGGTATCGGCCCGTGGGTTTCATGCAGGACCCAGTGGTAGAGCCTCCTTTCACGCATGGCATGGGAGGATTGCAGGCTTTCTAAACTCTAAGATAGCAAGAAGTCTGAGAATTAGATTTAGGGTTAGGATTCTGGTTAGGGTTAAGGATGAAGTTTAGTGTTAGGGTGAGGGCTTAGTGTTAGGGATTAGGGTTAGGGTTAAAGGTTACTCTTAGGTTTAACGGTTACACTTTGGTTTAGGGTTGAGGTTTACGGTTAGGGTTAAGATGAGGGGTTAGGGTTTGGTACAGGGTTAGGGTTAAGTGTTAGGTTTAGGGTTGAAGATTAGGATTAGGGTTAGGATTAAAGCTTAGCGTGAGAGTTAACGCTTAGGGTTAAGGTTAAGAGTTACGGTTTAGGGTTAGGGTTAGGGTTAGGGTTAGTTTTAGGGTTAGAGTTATGTGCTATGGTTTGTGTTAGAGGTTAGGGTTAGGTTTACTGGTCACGGTTAGGGTTACGTTTAGGGGGTAGCATTACGGTTAGGGTTAGGGTTAAGGGATAGGTTTAGGGATAAGTGTTGGGTTAGGGTTAGGGTTTAGTGTTAGGGTTAGCATTAAGGATTAGGGTTAGGGTCAGGGTTAAATGCTTTGGTGCGGGGAATGGTTAGGGTCAGGGTTAATGTTCACGGATAGTGTTAGTGTTAAGGATTACGGGTAGGTTTAGGGTTTAGGGTTAGAGTTAGCATTAGGGCTTAAGTTTAGGATTAGGCGGTAGGTTAGATTTAGGGTTAGACCTAGGCGTTAGGGTAAGGGCTAGCGTTAGGGTTAAGAGATAGGGTTAGATTTAATGCTTAGGATTAGGGTTAGGGTTTGGGGTTAAAGTAAGTGTTAGGGGTTAGGTTTAAGGATCCAAGGTTAGGGTTATTTTTAGCTGTAGTGTTAGGGTTAGAGATAAGGGATCCCATTAGCATTAAGGGTCTTCCTTACTGTAGGGTTAAGGGTTAGGCTTAGAGTTAAAGGTTAAGGTTAGGGTCAGTGTTAAGATTTAGGGTGAGGGTTAACGGTTAGGGTAAAGGTTAAGCATTAGGGTTAGGGATTAGTGATTAGGGTTTTTGGTTAGTGTTAGGGTTAGCGGTTAGGAGTTAGTGTTTTATGAAGGGGTATGGTTAGAATTAGGATTGGGGTTAGAGTGAGGGTGAGGTATAGGGGTTAGGTTTAGGGGTTAGTTTTAGGGTAAAAGGATAGGATTAGGGTTACGGGTTGGGCTTAGGTTTAGGGTTAAAGTTTACTGCTAGGGTTAGGGATAGGGTTCAGGGTTAGCTTTAGGGGTTCTGGTTAGGGTAAGGTGTTAGGTTAGTGTCAGGTTTAGGTCTAGTCGTCAGGATAAGGTTTAGGGTTATCTTTAAGAGCTAGGGTTAGGTTTAATGGTTAGGATTAGGATTAGGGTTAAGGGTTAGGGTAAGGCTTACGGGTTAGGGTGAAGGGTTAGGGTCAAGGGTTAGGGTTTTTGTTAGGCATAGCGTTGGGGTTAGAAGTAAGGGTTACTGTCAGTGTTAGGGTAGTAGGTAGGGTTACGGTTAGGGTTAGCGGTTTAGAATCAGGGTTAGGGATTAGGTGTCACAGTGATGACTAGGAGATAGGGTTAGAATTATGGGATAGGGGTTGTTCTCAGGAAATGGGTTATGCATTAACGATAGGATAAGAGGTTAAAGTTAGGCGCACGGTGATCTTTACGTGTTAAGGGGAGAAATAGGAACAGGGTTGGGTGTTATGTTCAGGGTTAGGGTTATCTGTTAAAGGTATTGTTTATGCTTAGCGCACGGGCCCTGTCTGCATTAGGCGGGCGGGGGGAGTTTAGGGGGCTGGGATTGTACCCGGGAACCCACTCTATCATACTCTGGGTATGGACCTGTGGGTTTCATGCAGGACACAGTGGTAGAGCCTCCTTTCACGCATGGCATGGGAGGATTGCAGGCTTTCTAAACTCTAAGAAAGCAAGAATTCTGAGAATCAGATTTAGGGTTAGGATAATGGATAGTGTTAAGGATGAAGTTTAGTGTTAGGGTGAGGGCTTAGGGTTAGGTATTAGGGTTAGGGTTAAAGGTTACTCTTAGGTTGAACGGTTACACTTTGGTTTAGGGTTGAGGTTTACGGTTAGGGTTAAGATGAGGGGTTAGGGTTTGGTACAGGGTTAGGGTTAAGTGTTAGGTTTAGGGTTGAAGATTAGGATTAGGGTTAGGATTAAAGGTTAGCGTGAGAGTTAACGCTTAGGGTTAAGGTTAAGTGTTAGGGTTTAGGGTTAGGGTTAGGGTTAGGGTTAGTTATAGGGTTAGAGTTATGTGCTATGTTTTGTGTTAGACGTTAGGGTTAGGTTTACTGTTCACGGTTACGGTTACGTTTAGGGGATAGCATTAGGGTTAGGGTTAAGGGATAGGATTAGGGTTAAGTGTTGGGCTTAGGGTTAGGGTTCAGTGTTAGGGTTATCATTAAGGATTAGGGGTAGGGTCAGTGTTAAATTCTTGGGTGCGGGTAATGGTTAGGGTCAGGGTTAAGGTTCACGGATAGGGTTAGTGTTAAGGGTTACGGGTAGGTTTATGGTTCAGGGTTACAGTTAGCATTAGGGCTTAAGGTTAGGATTAGGCCGTAGGTTAGATTTAGGGTTAGATCTAGGTGTTAGGGTAAGGGCTAGAGTTAGGGTTAAGAGATAGGGTTAGGTTTAAAGCTTAGGATAAAGGTTAGGGTTTGGGGTGAAAGTAAGTGTTAGGGGTTAGGTTTAAGGATCAAAGGTTAGGGTTATGTTTAGCTGTAGTGTTAGGGTTAGGGATAAGGGATCCCATTAGCATTAAGGGTCTTCCTTACTGTAGGGTTAAGGGTTAGGCTTAGAGTTAAAGGTTAAGGTTAGGGTCAGGGTTAAGATTTAGGGTGAGGGTTAACGGTTAGGGTAAAGGTTAAGCGTTAGGGTTAGGGATTAGTGATTAGGGTTTTTGGTTAGTGTTAGGGTTAGCGGTTAGGAGTTAGTGTTTTATGAAGGGGTATGGTTAGAATTAGGATTGGGGTTAGAGTTAGGCTGAGGTATAGGGGTTAGGTTTAGGGGTTAGTTTTAGGGTAAAAGGATAGGATTAGGGTTACGGGTTGGGCTTAGGTTTAGGGTTAAAGTTTACTGCTAGGGTTAGGGATAGGGTTCAGGAGTAGCTTTAGGGGTTCTGGTTAGGGTTAGGTGCTCGGATAGTGTCAGGGTTAGGTCTAGTCGTGAGGGTAAGGTTTAGGGTTATCTTTAAGAGCTACGGTTAGGTTTAATGGTTAGGATTAGGATTAGGGTTAAGGGTTAGGGTAAGGCTTAGGGGCTAGGGTGAAGGGTTAGGGTTTTTGTTAGGCATAGCGTTGGGGTTAGAAGTAAGGGTTACTGTCAGTGTTAGGGTTGTAGGTAGGGTTACGGTTAGGGTTAGCGGTTTAGAATTAGGGTTAGGGATTAGGTGTCACAGTGATGACCAGGAGATAGGGTTAGAATTATGGGATAGGGGTTGTTCTCAGGAAATCGGTTATGCATTAACGTTAGGATAAGAGGTTAAAGTTAGGTGCATGGTGAGGTTTACGTGTTAAGGGGAGAAATAGGAAGAGGGTTGGGTGTTATGTTCAGGGTTAGGGTTATCTGTTAAAGGTATTGTTTATGCTTAGCGCACGGGCCCTGTCTGCATTAGGCGGGCGGGGGGCAGTTTTAGGGGCTTGGATTGTACACGGGAACCCACTCTATCATACTCTGGGTATGGGCCCGAGGGTTTCATACAGGACACAGTGGTAGAGCCTCCTTTCACGCATGGCATGGGAGGATTGCAGGCTTTCTAAACTCTAAGAAAGCAAGAAGTCTGAGAATTAGATTTAGGGGTAGGATTGTGGTTAGGGTTAAGGATGAAGTTTAGTGTTAGGGTAGGGCTTAGGGTTAGGGATTAGGGTTAGGGTTAAATGTTACTCTTAGGTTTAACGGTTACACTTTAGTTTAGGGTTGAGGTTTACGGTTAGGGTTAAGATGAGGGGTTAGGGTTTGGTACAGGGTTAGGGTTAAGTGTTAGGTTTAGGGTTGAAGATTAGGATTAGGGTTAGGATTATAGAATAGAGTGAGAGTTAACGCTTAGGGTTAAGGTTAAGAGTTAGGGTTAGGGTTAGTTTTAGGGTTAGAGTTATGTGCTATGGTGTGTGTTAGAGGTTAGGGTTAGGTTTACTGCTCACGGTTAGGGTTAGGTTTAGGGGATAGCATTAAGGTTAGGGTTAAGGGATAGGATTAGGGTTAAGTGTTGGGCTTAGGGTTAGGGTTTAGTGTTAGGGTTATCATTAAGGATTAGGTGTAGGGTCAGGGTTAAATCCTTGGGTGCGGGTAATGGTTAGGGTCAGGGTTAAGTTTCAAGGATAGGGTTAGTGTTAAGGGTTACGGGGAGGTTTATGGTTCAGGGTTAGAGTTAGCATTAGGGCTTAAGGTTAGGACTAGGCGGTCGGTTAGATTTAGGGTTAGATCTAGGCATTAGGGTAAGGGCTAGCGTTAGGATTAAGAGATAGGGTTAGGTTTAATGCTTAGGATTAGGGTTAGGGTTTGGGGTTAAAGTAAGTGTTAGGGGTTAGGTTTAAGGATCCAAGGTTAGGGTTATTTTTAGCTGTAGTGTTAGGGTTAGGGATAAGGGATCCCATTAGCATTAAGGGTCTTCCTTACTGTAGGGTTAAGGGTTAGGCTTAGAGTTAAAGGTTAAGGTTAGGGTCAGTGTTAAGATTTAGGGTGAGGGTTAACGGTTAGGGTAAAGGTTAAGCGTTAGGGTTAGGGATTAGTGATTAGGGTTTTTGGTTAGTGTTAGGGTTAGCGGTTAGGAGTTAGTGTTTTATGAAGGGGTATGGTTAGAATTAGGATTGGGGTTAGTGTTAGGGTGAGGTATAGGTGTTAGGTTTAGGGGTTAGTTTTAGTTTAAAAGGATAGGATTACGGTTAAGGGTTTGGCTTAGGTTTAGGGTTAAAGTTTACTGCTAGGGTTAGAGATAGGCTTCAGGGTTAGCTTTAGGGGTTCGGGTTAGGGTTAGGTGTTAGGTTAGTGTCAGGGTTAGGTCTAGTCGTGAGGGTAAGGTTTAGGGTTAGCTTTAAGAGCTAGGGTTAGGTTTAATGGTTAGGATTAGGATTAGGGTTAAGGGTTAGGGTAAGGCTTAGGAATTAGGGTGAAGGGTTAGGGTCAAGGGTTAGGGTTTTTGTTAGGAATATCGTTGGGGTTAGAAGTATGGGTTACTATCAGTGTTAGGGTTGTAGGTAGGGTTACGGTTAGGGTTAGCGGTTTAGAATTAGGGTTAGGGATTAGGTGTCACAGTGATGACTAGGAGATAGGGTTAGAATTATGGGATAGGCGTTGTTCTCAGGAAATGGGTTATGCATTAACGTTAGGATAAGAGGTTAAAGTTAGGCGCACGGTGAGGTTTACGTGTTAAGGGGAGAAATAGGAACAGGGTTGGGTGTTATGTTCAGGGTTAAGGTTATCTGTTAAAGGTATTGTTTATGCTTCTCGCACGGGCCGAGTCTGCATTAGGCGGGCGGGGGGAGTTTAGGGGGCTGGGATTGTACCCGGGAACCCACTCTATCATACTCTGGGTATGGGCCCGTGGGTTTCATGCAGGACACTGTGGTAGAGCCTCCTTTCACGCATGGCATGGGAGGATTGCAGGCTTTCTAAACTCTAAGAAAGCAAGAAGTCTGAGAATTAGATTTAGGGTTAGGATTCTGGTTAGGGTTAAGGATGAAGTTTAGTGTTAGGGTGAGGGCTTAGGGTTAGGGATTAGGGTTAGGGATAAACGTTACTCTTAGGTTTAACGGTTACACTTTGGTTTCGGGTTTAGGTTTACGGTTAGGGTTAAGATGAGGGGTTAGGGTTAGGTACACGGTTAGGGTTAAGTGTTAGGTTTAGGGTTGAAGATTAGCATTAGGGTTAGGATTAAAGGTTAGCGTGAGAGTTAACGCTTAGGGTTAAGGTTAAGAGTTAGGGTTTAGGGTTAGGGTTAGTGCTAGGGTTAGTTTTAGGGTTAGAGTTATGTGCTATGGTTTGTGTTAGAGGTTAGGTTTAGGTTTACTGGTGACGGTTAGGGTTACGTTTAGGGGTTAGCATTAGGGTTAGGGTTAGGGTTAGGGTTAAGGGATAGGATTAGGGTTAAGTGTTGGGCTTAGGGTTAGGGTTTAGTGTTAGGGTTATCATTAAGGACTAGGGGTAGGGTCAGGGTTAAATGTTTCGGTGCGGGTAATGGTTAGGGTCAGGGTTAAGGTTCACGGATAGGGTTAGTGTTAAGGTTTACGGGTAGGTTTAGGGTTCAGAGTTAGAGTTAGCATTAGGGTTAGGGTTAGGGTTAGGGTTAGGGTAGGGTTAGGGTAGGGTTAGGGTTAGGGTTAGGGATTAGGGTTGGGGTTGGGGTTGGGGTTAGGGTTAGGGGTTAGGGTTAGGGGTTAGGGTTAGGGATTAGGGTTAGGGTTAGAGGTTAGGGTTAGGGGTTAGGGTTAGGGTTTTAGGGTTAAGGTTAGGGTTAGGGGGTTAGGGTTAGGGTTAGGGGTTAGGGTTAGGGGGTTAGGGTTAGGGTTAGGGTTGGGTTAGGGGTTAGGGTTAGGGTTAGGGTTAGGGTTGGGTTTAGGGTTAGGGTTTAGGGTTAGGGTTAGGGGTTAGGGATAGGGTTAGGGGTTAGGGATAGGGTCAGGGTCAGGGTCAGGTTTAGGGTCAGGGTCAAGGTCAGGGTTAGGGTCAGGGTCAGGGTTAGTGTGAGGGTCAGCGTCAGGGTTAGGGGTTAGGGTTAGTGTTAGGGGTTAGGGTTAGGGGTTAGGGGTTAGGGGGTTAGGTTTAGGGTTGGGGTTGGGGTTAGGATTGGGCTTAGGGTTAGGGTTAGTGTTTAGGGTTAGGGTTAGGGTTAGTGTTGGGGGTTAGGTTTAGGGTTAGAGGTTAGGGTTAGCGTTAGGGGTTAGGGTTAGGGTTCGGGTTGGGGTTAGGGTTAGGGTATAGGGTAGGGTTAGGGTTAGGGTTAGGGGTTCGGGTTAGGGTTAGGGTTAGTGTTGGGGGTTAGGGTTAGGGTTAGAGGTTAGGGTTAGCGTAAGGGGTTAGGGTTAGGGTTGGGTTTAGGGTTAGGGTTTAGAATTAGGGTTAGGGGTTGGGGTTAGGGTTAGAGTTAGTGGTTAGGGTTAGGGTTAGGGGTTAGGGTTAGGGTCAGGGTCAGGGTCAGGGTTAGGGTCAGGGTCAGGCTCAGGGTTAGGGGTTAGGGTTAGGGTAGTGTTAGGGTTAGGGTAGGGTTAGGGTTAGGGTTAGGGTAGGGTTAGGGTAGGGTTAGGTTTAGGGTTAGGGTTAGTTTTAGGGTTAGAGTTATGTGCTATGGTTTGTGTTAGAGGTTAGGGTTAGGTTTACTGGTCACGGTTAGGGTTACGTTTAGGGGGTAGCATTAGGGTTAGGGTTAGGGTTAAGGGATAGGATTAGGGCTAAGTTTTGGGCTTAGGGTTAGGGTTTAGTGTTAGGGTTAGCATTAAGGATTAGGGTTAGGGTTAGGGTTAGGGGTTAGGGTTAGGGTTAGGGGGTAGGGGTAGAGTTAGGGTTAGGGTTAGGGGTTAGGGTTAGGAGGTAGGGTTAGGGTTAGGGGTTAGGGTTAGGGTTAGGGGTTAGGGTTAGGGTTTTTGGGTTAGGGTTAGGGGTTAGGGTTAGGGTTAGGGGTTGGGATTAGGGTTAGGGTTAGGGGTTAGGGTTAGGGTTAGGGTTAGGGTAGGGTTGGGTTAGGGTTAGGGGTTAGGGGTTAGGGTTAGA